>NC_056733.1:650316039-650623539 GCF_019279795.1 Protopterus annectens | reverse complement strand
ATAAGGGCACACATGTATGATGTAGGTGAAGGCCACACATATATGGCCCCAACCCAACAGTATGTGTGGGGGACACAACAGCAGTGTACTGATGGCAGGAATAGCAGCATGACATACTCACAGCCCACTACAGAACAACCCCTGACAGCATGTCATATATGCAAAGCTTGGTATGTAGGTGGAGGACAGAGGCTGGAACACAGGTCCAAATGTGTAAAACTGTTGTCATACACTAAGTAAGTTGCTAGTGTAACAGGATAGTCTGCAACATACTCTTAATCAGGAATATGAAGTTAGAAACAAAAATGGATGTAGCCATGTACTGATAGCACTCAACACACACTCTGCCAGTGATATATCTGACACAAGACCTGTCTGGTGGACAGACAAAACATAATAGGCACACCTCTGGCCATCAAGAGGATAGGCCCACAGTTGAGAGCTATGCAGACATACTGCATTCCAAGTTAAACTAGTATGTACACACAAACCCTGTAACACCAGTGCCATACAATGCATACAACAACACTACTCACACTCTGTCTGTAGTGCTGGAACCTCCTACAAATATGTAGCTGGCCTGAGTGTGCAGGTTCTCCTGTAAGAGGTATTGCTACCTGCTGTCTGTAACACTGATGCCCACACACAGGAAGGATGTCCATCATACAGGAAAGGTAAAGGGACCACGCCCACGTGATGTAGGGATTTATAGTAGTTGGTTGCCATGACAGTGGTAATTGGAAGTACTACACAGCATGCTGCATGCAGTTGACAAGTGGAGGACACTGTCTGGTGTAGAGGCCATCACCTGATCATGTGCATCACCTACAAAATCCATGCTGCAATCTATTTAAAGCAGCTCAATCCATTTACTGGAGAGAGACTGAGACAGAGAGAGAGAGAGAGAGAGAGAGAGACTGTGTCTGGTGAGACGATGGCCCTCATCGACCATGGTCTGTCCGTGCTTGAACGTGTGGTGGGAGTGTGGCGATGGCTGCATGGACATAAGCCAGCAACGCCAACAGCTGGCAGTCAACATGGATGTGCTAAGACACCGAGGGGCACCCATAGTGGAAGTACCAGCCCTGTCAGTGCGGGGGTTGCCGTCCACACCACAGCTCAGCAGGCCACTTGCACGTGGTCCTGGCCAGTCCCAGGAGGGCCCTGGTACCAGCGGACATTTGTCATTAGCAGGTGAGAGTAGCACATCGAGGCCTGTACCTGGACATGCCCATGGAACCCCTGGCAGGCACAGTCCACATGTTTGTGGCCGGAGGCAGTGAACTGCACACCCTGCCAGATATGGTCTGCAGCTGCCCATAAACACCTGTGTAGGGCAGCCACATGGCAGAACTGTGTGCATGCATACCCACACACTATACATACACACCTAGGGCAACCCCATACCTACAGATACATATGGTGAGATACATCTGGAAGGGTATACACAACCGTGAGGTTTACACATGACAGGAATATGGTTATATACATATAATAGGTCTATATATATCTGCATGTACATACACATGTATACTCATACATATGTCTGTATACACATCTGTGTAGTGCAACATATATATGGCCATGTGTACATCTCTTCGTATGTGCACACACACACACATATATGTATATATATATATATATATATATATATATATATATATATATATATATATATGGGTCTAGGACTATTCACTGAAAGCACATTTGACTGTGCACAATTCACTGAAAGCTCAATTCACTGAAAACACAATTCACTGAAACACATTTCACTGAAAGTTATATATGGCCTTTTCCCCACTGTTGTGCGACCCTGGAGTTAGTATATATAGTAAGGGGGTGTGGGGGACGTAGCCACCCACCTATTTTAAATATTCTGAACTATATACATGGATACTTGCAATTCCAATAAAGTACTCTTTTCTGAACATAATATATATCCAAAATATGTGGGGGGCGGTGCCCCTCTTACTATATATATATATATATATATATATATATATATATATATATATATATATATATATATATATATATATATATATATATATATAAATATATGTATATATATGTATATATATATATATATATATATATATATATATATATATAGTGGGGAAAAGGCCATATATAACTTTCAGTGAAATGTGCTTCAGTGAATTGAGCTTTCAATGATTTGTGCACAGTCATTTGACTTTCAGTGAAATGTGCTTTCAGTGAATAGTCCTAGACCCATATATATACATATATGTATATATAGATATATGTATATATAGCTATATATGTATGCACATCCTATGTGTACAGATACACCTATTTTGGTGGGTATATATGTAGATATCTATACCTATATGTGCATACATATCTAGCCTGATATACCTATTACTGTAGATATATATGTTGATATCCATACATATATGTGCATATGTATCTCTATCTGTATATGTGTAGACATATATTGCTCTGTATATGTATATATCTGAGAGTTTATATATATATACATATATATATATATATATATATATATATATATATATATATATATATATATATATACACATGTACAAATCCATCTATGTATGTTGATATGTATATGTGTATATATCTATATAGATATATGGGTAATTATATATACATATATGTTTACCATATGTCCTGAACATGGAGTGGAGCCCTTCCTCAGCCCCAATAGTCCCAACCTCTTAGTGCAAAGGGATATCAGATATGTATTGCAGGTATATTTGTAGACTATTGACTGTAGACACTGGTGTGTGTGGGAGGTCACATCTGCGATTAACATGTGCGCCATTGGCTACTGGCAGACATCCTATGGACATTATAGTACAGTACCACTGCTAGCACAATAATGCTCCTGTGGGCTACAACAGAGATATGGCCAATATATGTGGACAGTCTGACACACTCTGGTCAGTCCAGAGGTATACACAGAACCCCTTAGTGCAAGACATGTGGACCAAGCCTGACAATGTGGATGTTAACAGCCATGTAGATGGGTATATCACGTACATACTTGTATACATTTGCCCCCATAGGTTATGCATTCATACACCCCGTCTGTCCTGACACATAATAACTGCTGATACAGAGGTGCCATGGCTACATACTACCCACTAGTTAGTGACATACTTCTGTACAGCATCCCACTGTTTTGTCTGACATACATGACTGTTATGGTGGCCCGACAGCAGTACATCTGGCAAATATCTGGACATGACATCTCACTGGGTAAGTACACTAAGCTGCTAGGTATGTAACAAAGCACTATGCAGGCTACAGGCAGACTGCCTCAACATTGGCCTACATTTCCTATTGGGAAACACACATGTACCTGCATAGATAGCAGGCTCTACAGGCATGTCACAGCACAGAGTAACAGACACCTATGTGAAAGTACATAACCACAACCAATGTGAACACAGCCACAGTCACATATGGTAAGCTAGCGTAATATTACAGTATATGGACTATCTGATCAACACCATCCTCATATGTGCCAGTCACACACCGACCCTACATATACTGGGCCACTACACAGTGTGGTTTGATGCCTGTCTGTGGTATGGGACATGTGTGTGTTTGGCCCGACAAACATGTAAGCCAATAGGGTAACATACAGTGGAGCAGCATGTAACATCAGATAGAACAGGACCAAGAACAATGACATCTACCACAGTCTGTACACAGGCCAAGGTACATATTCACAATACACACACTGTCGACAATCACCATAAGTACACAGACCTCAGTACTGTACACACAATCACAGAATGCCCAGGTTATGTCCTCAAATATAACCCCTACTATACATAACATGTATAGCAGTCTGATATCTCACTGGCTTGTTATCAGATATGATGTCAATAAATATGGTGTACTAAACATATGCATCTCTTACTGCATGACATATGTACAAAGGTTGAGAGAGTTGTGGCTGGAGGCACAAACACAGGGCCACTATTGACATGTTGCTGAGATAACCTCATACATTTACTGTTGCAACAGGGTTTGTTGCAACATATGTCCTATGAGGGATATGAAGTCAGTAACTCTCACGGATGTCACCATCTACTGACTGCAATCCTCACACTACCTTCTGCAGTTCACAGACAGGTGCTCTGTGGGTAACACAAGAAACGCAAGGCACCACACACTGCCCAGTCTGCAGATGACCCTACAGAATGGGATTCCTCATAAACATAGCACTGACATGACAGGTATTAAAACATGTAGGACAGCCATATCCACACACACCCTGTTAAACTGACATTACTCCAGATGCAGTATAGCAGCATTTACAGTCTGTAGTCAAGTCAGGCACATCCCCCTCTTGTGTGTTGGCCTGTTTCCGCATGATGTTTCTAGATATTGGAGTGTATTTCCATGCAATTGGCTATGGGAATGTTACCACAGCTGTTCCACATGGAATCAGCTAGAGGAGGGCAGCAATTCATGCAGAGGCCATCAGCTGATTATGAGCATCACTTACAATACACATGCTGCTGCCTAAGCAAAGCGGTGTAAGTCCCCACATCCAACAGAGAGGGAGTGACAGAGGCATACAGAAGCTAATATAAGTCAGGGAGGGGTGGGAGAGTAAAACTTAAGCATGTTTGTGTCACACACCTACCAGTACAGGGTATCAACCCCCTGACTGACTATGTATTGCTATCACATGTCTATGCAGTTATTGGATGTGCCACATAGGTTACATTTTGTATATGTGATGGTATGTGACATCTGCAACAGTGATATGGTAGCTATACGGTAGGTGTAGTACACATGCCTGCCCAGATGAACAGGTGTCAGCATCAACACAGCCACACTCTCACAGGGACCCACACACTGACACAATTGGCAGGGTCAGGAATACAACTCATCCTAACTTAGCTTGCCACAACACCGTACTGTACAGGCATCTTATGCACCACAGGGGTTATGCAGAGGTTATATGGGCAAAGGGTATGTGGAGGTGTCTGACATCAGACAGCGTGCTTCAGTATGCCAATGGGGGTTGTAGTGAGTGTGAATGTGGTCATAGGCATCATACAGCACAGACACAGGGTGCCAGTAATGACATGCATGGGTGCATTGCTACACGGGTGTGTAGTGGTCGACTGTGCCAGACAGCTATACAAGGCTAGGTGATGGGTATCCTTGGCATCAGGCCACATAACAGTGGTCTGCAGTGTGGCTCAGGGTTGTAGTGTCTGTATTTGCCCACACAGGTGGGTATTGTATTCACCATCCAGTCACCTAGGTAACTATTGTGTGTGGCCATTGCTGTGCATTTCTTGCCATTTATGTCTTCCTTAGTCCATGACATGGATGGTGTCTGGGATGTGCATACCTCCCACATGCATGTACAGTGACATGTGGAACTGTACTTAGGGTGTCTGGCCCATGTTGTGTACACAGATTGTTATCATCAGATGTGCAAGTCCTGGCCTCATGTGGCACGAACTGTTTATGGACAGCAGGTTGACCCTGCACCTACATTGATAGCATGATACAGGTATTCCCTGGTGTCAGTGGCACCTGTCCATAAAGGGCATGTTTTTCAGGCCTGGTATGTCCTTTGCGGGTCACATTTGATGGCACCACAGGTGTTGCAGGTGTACAGTGGGAAACATAGGGAAGGTGCACTGTTGGCATGTACGTGCCTATTGGACTGATGGACAGGGTGCCATGCCCTCTGTTGCCCACTGCAGTCACACCATGGTTACTATCAGTGGGCAATATGCAGGGTGCTACCAACATAGCGGCTGTTGCCTAGGCAAGTGTGTGTGTGTGTGTGTGTATGAGACATGGGTTGAGAGTGTTCTGTGGGTAATACAAGGGTTGCTAACTTTGTTGACCTGGTCTTGATGTCACATGTAGGGATATGGATTTGCACCCCGGCCTCTCGGCTATTTCACATCTGTTATCCCTGTACAGTGGACATTGTGATATATACTAGGGCCACCATATAAGAAAGTTGCAAAACCTGCTCCACATTGAGTCCAGTTGTTACACACTCACAACCACCTCCACACAGGATACGAATGACAAACACACACATACACACACACACACACACACACACACACACACACACACACACACACACACACACACACACACACACACACACCTGTCATGTCTGGGATTAGAACTCCTACCTAAATAGTTTATTACACTACAGCACTATGCAGTTATAGGACGAGCTATGGAGATTACTGGAGTACTCCTTCCCCAAAGGTGTATTTCACAGTGAATGACATCAGCAGGATTGCCAAAGTAGGGCAAATGAATTGCAGTGAGTGTGACTAGCCTAAAATGCATTCCTCCCTACACAGACATAGAAACACACACAAAAACATCCACAATTGCTATGTGTGGGAATAGAACCCCTACCAGAGTTCTATATCACACTACAGAATTAAGCTGCTATAGGACACGCCACGGGGATTACTGGAGTACTCTTTCCCCAAAGGTGTATTTCAAAGTGAATGACATCAGCAGGATTGCCAAAGTAGGGCATTTAAATTGTAGTGAGTGTGACTAGCCTAAAAAGCATTGCTCCCTACACAGACATAGAAACACACACAAAAACATCCACACCTGCCATGTGTGGAAATAGAACCCCTACCAGAGTTCTATATCACCCTACAGCATTACGCTGTTATAGGATGCACCATGGGTATTACTGGAGTACTCCTTCCCCAAAGGTGTATTTCATAGTGAATGACATCAACAGCCTTGCCAAAGTAGGGCATTTGAATTGTAGTGAGTGTGACTAGCCTAAAAAGCATTGCTCTCTACACAGACACACACACACACACACACACACACACACACACACACACACACACACACACACACACACACACACACAGTTGCCATATCTGGGATTAGAACTCCTACCTAACTAGTTTATCACAGTATAGCAGTATGCAGTTATAGGCCGCACCACGGACGTTACTGGGCTACAGCTTTCCAAAAGGTATATTTCACAGTGAGTGACATCAGCAGCCTTGCCAAGGTAGGGCATTTGAATTGTAGTGAGTGTGACTAGCCTAAAAAACATTGCTCTCTATACAGACAGATACACACACACACACACACACACACACACACACACACACACACACACACACACACACACACACACACACAGTTGCCATGTCTGGGATTAAAGCTCCTACCTAACTAGTTTATCACACTACAGCAGTATGCAGTTATAGGACATGCCATGGAGGTTACTGGGCTACAGCTTTCCAAAAGGTGTATTTCACAGTGAGTGACAGCAACAGCCTTGCCAAAGTAGGGCATTGGAATTGTAGTGAGTGTGACTAGCTTAAAACATATTGCTCTCTACACAGAGAGACACACACAGTTGCCAATGTCTGGGATTAGAACTCCTGCCTAACTAGTTTATCACACTATAGCAGTACACAGTTACAGGACGCGCCACAGAGATTACTGGGCTACATCTTTCCAAAAGGTGTATTTCACAGTGAGTGACATCAGCAGCCTTGCCAATGTAGGGCATTTGAATTGTAGTGAGTGTGACTAGCCTAAAAAAGTATTGCTCTCTACACAGACACATACACACATACACACACACACACACACACACACACACACACACACACACACACACATACACACACACGCACACACACACACACGCACACGCGCACACACACACACACACACACACACACACACACACACACACACACACACACACACTTGCCATGTCTGTGATTAAAACTCCTACCTAACTAGTTTATCACACTACAGCAGTATGCAGTTGTAGGGCGTGCCACGGAGATTACTGGGCTACAGCTTTCACAAAGGTGTATTTCAAAGCGGATGACCTCAGCAGACTTGTCATAGTAGGACTATGGGGAGGGCAGTGTGTGTGCATGGGCCATAACCCATTCATTTAGAGGTTGACAAACCACATGCGGACACACGCAGGGTTATATTCCACAAGTACATGTATATAGCTGCTAGATGACTACTTCCTTATGCAGTCATGTTGCACAGCTAGCACTTGCACCACATAGTCTGTAATGCTGACAGATACCGGTGCCTAATGTCTACAGTGAGTGACATTTAGACCTCATGTGGTTGTAGCCATTTGGCTGTGTGCTGGGTGGAACAGGCCTCATAATGGATGGTTCCTTGTCACAGTCGCTCTCTTCCACACATCTATGTATGTCTACTTTTGGCTTATTATAGTGTGTTGTTCTTGGATATATGTTTATATTCTTATCCACTGTGTGTGCAAAGCATGACTGGTGCATACTGAGGAGTGTCTGCACTAACATCTGCAACTGCCAGATATGTATGGTCCACTGTTGTTTGCAGACATGGGCTTCATTTGTTTAAGGGTGTGAGCATGCCCATGACCTTTCAGTATGTTGTTGTCTGACATTGCCTTCATTTCTCTAAGTGCGTGAGCATGCCCAGTATGCCCTTTTGCATTGAATGTGTCTATCGATTCCAGGTAGTTTGTACTCCAGTGCAGACCTTTGTGATGTACACCTACAGGTAGCAAACTGTTTCTGCAGGGTATCTGTTGATCATTTGGCAATATGGGGACAATGTGTGCAGGGGATAGTGTGTACTGTAGGTGATTCTGTCTGTGCTGCTTCAGCTGCATGGTACTGCTGTTAGCAGAGATATTCAGACATGTGTACTGTTATACACTGTGATGTTTTCTGTCCTCATGTACTGTCAGGTGGACATTCCTGCTCACAGTGATGTCTTGGGGGACAAGGGTGACTGCAGCTGTGTGCGGTATTGTGGGCAGATGCCTACATATTCATGGTAAGTTATGCCATTCTGGAAGGGGAGCTGCAGACACTTGCTGCTGGGTCTGTGTATCCGGTTCAGCACCTTGGTACTGTGCTGGCAGAGGATCCCATACTTGTACATCCATCGACATGACAGTATGGCCTTATATTGCTGTGGTAATACCTCACAGCTGTACAGATTCACACAGGTTACCCAGAGGCAGGGGCCATGAGTCACGATATTACCCCTATTGTGGTGTACGGGCAGGTATGTAGCCACCCATTTATGTGCTTGCAGTCAGGGGTAGTGTGTGTACACAGCTTTGTGTCAGACCTTGCACATTCCATGCTACCCATGCTCCCACCCCCTCTGTTATTCTATCCTCTTCCATACATTATGCATACATTCTCTGATACTTTCCCTAAGGTTATCACCCCATCAGAGCTGTGTGTTGGTGTTGGTCCACAGTTCATACAGTGGGACATGGTGGACATGTTACTGTAGTTTGTCCACATGGCCTTGCATATGGCTTATGTGGAGTGTGTTATGTTGTTATTTGGGTGTCTATGACATAACATGCATTGGCAGTATGTGTGAGACACAGGCCCTTGGCAGAGGCCTGTGGGCCAGTAGGTGTTGATGCAGGCCAGATGTGGCAGGACATTGATTTCTCTCAATCCTACAGTCTCATAATGCCATACAGTATATTCCCCTGGGGTGACAGGGTAGGTGTGCTAGGTGTTCATGCCAATACCTTCTATTAGTCTTGTTCAGGTGGTGTGGATGCTGGCAGGGTGCTACCTACGGCTAGTGACACACCTGCATGGGAGACCTGCACTGCATGCTGCATTCATTCGCTATTGCCATATACAGGTGGGGTCATATTGTACCCATTCCCCACAGCAGGGATACAACCAGAGAGGTACCTGTGGGTGATGTTTGTGTGAGCTAGGTGCATGTGTGCTATGGACACTACTTGCATCTGACACACAGATATGCACTGGGCATTCCAGTTATGCTGGCATGAGCAGGTACATCAGCTGTTTCCCAATACATCAGCCCTAGCTCCTTTGTGATCTGCAAGTGCTTGGGCAGACAACACCGGTATCCCCTACAACATGACCAGATAATGTGATGCATACCTGTATGTATAGTTCCAAGGATGTCTCCATTTCACAGTGACACAATATATACTGTATGTCTGGGGTACTTACCCCTGTGTACTGCTTGTATATCTAGCCCAACAGCAATGCCATGTCAGTCTTTCAGATGGTGACACATATTACCACCATACATTTAAAATGGCTTACTGCTAGCATGTGTTATACTGGTGGATATTGTCTTTGGCACTGCAGTTGTGAGGACTTGTCCCTGTCATCAGCAGTAGTGGGCAATAGCCACCAGGTCTTACCTCAACATGCATACATACTGACCACTCTCACACAATATGAATCACACACCAACCTAACACACACATACCTGCATATTGGGCAGATGCTACAACCTATCTTGCTATCTTGGCCACCTCTGTGCATCTGTGCTCCACTATTATTATACCTACACATACATGTTACTACATTTCTACATAAGGTTGTGGGGGGGGGCACACCTGACTGTTACGACGTGTGTACATTGGATTGGGGGGGCACACCAGGACCATTACTACATTTACAAATAGGTTTGGGGGGCATATCTGAGTGTTACTACATTTCCAAGTAGGGTTGGGGGAGCACACCTGACTGTTTCTACATTCCTACACAGGATTGTGGGGGGGCACACTTGACTGTTACTACATTTCTATGCAGGACTGGGGGAGGGTCACAGCTGTCTGTTTCAACATTTCTACTCAGTGGTTGGGAGGGGGCACACCTGACTGTTACTACGTTTCTATGCTGGATTGGGGGAAGGGGCACACCTGGCTGTTTCTACATGTCTACATAGGAGTGGGGGGACACACCTGACTGTTACTACATTTCTACATAGGATTGTGGGGGGACACACATGACTGTTTCTACATTTCTACACAGGATTGGGGGGGGGCACACCTGATTGTTTCTACATTTCTACATAGGATGGGGTGGCACATCTGACACTTGTACACATTTGCTATGACTGTATGGTATGTCAGGTACTCCATTTCATTCTGTATTCTACCCTATCATACTTGACTAGAGGCATATCAGTGTACTACAGGTCTTAGCTTTGATTGACCTACATATTAGTTTCTAACTTCCTACCCTTCAGAACTAACATCTCACTGCCTGACCTGCTGTAGTCTGTCTATGTAGGCTGGGGGGAAGTTACCCAAAGGCATCATTCAGAGGCCATAGCACAGCCTTTGTTTGTGTTTGTCTACACCGGTCCTGCTGGCTGAGACTGCTGTTGGGTATGTGAACCTCCCTGACTGGCATGTGTGAGTCATATGGACACACATGTGGCCCAGCACATTTCCTGCAGTGGGTTTTGTCACCCTGTGTAGTACTGGCTACTATGGTGACAACAGTATTTGTTACAGATCTCATGGTGCCACTATAGGTGTCTACTATCTGCTGGCATACCATTCAGCCACCTGATTCCCTTGCATACTCACATCCATACCATAGATACAGATAACAACACATTCTACTCCATTTGGCAATTGGTAGGTTGAGTGACTTACCTTGTGGGTGTGCCAGTATTGAGGGTGGTGCTGCAGAGCTGCCTATGTCAGATGCACATAGTACACTCCCTACACATGGCTGAGCACAGGTAGTGTCATGTTTGGCATACCTTTTACTGTATGTGTGAGTCAGAGAGAGGTTTCATTCCCTGGGTCCCTCCTGTGTCAGTGCATGTACTATGCATTGCCTCTTTGCCAAGGCCAGGGCATACTGGGCATGCCTCCTTCTACCTACTGGGGGAGGCCCGGGTTGTTCCTCCTCTGAGTCACTTTGTGCCTGTGCAGGCTTTGGCAATGGTGGGGGGCTGTGTGGCCCTGTCCCATACTGTTCCTGCTGCAGGTGTTTCCACAGGATCATATTGTGTAGCATGGCACATACAATGACAATTTGGGTACATGTAGCTGGTGAGTACTGCAAGGCTCCACTGGATGTGTCCAGGCACCGGAACCATGACTTGAGCATCCCAAACATACGCTCTATTATAATTCTGGTCTGTGCGTGTGCCTCATTATGGAGTTCTTGTTAGGGTGTGTATGCATTTCTGATGGGTGTCATCAGCCACAGCTTCAGTGCGCAACCAGCATCCCCCACTAGGTGACCGTAAGGGATGTCCCCATTGGCAAATCTCTGGTACAGCTGCGTCAGATGCCAGATGTGTGAATCATGATAGCTTCCAGGGCAGCCAGCACACACATTCATTATTATGCCCTGGGCATTGCACATGACCTGGCAGTTGATGGAGGGGAAGCCCTTGCAGTTGATGTAGAGCCTACCCCGCTCACCGGGTGGTGCTTTGATGCATATGTGCTTGCAGTCTATAGCACCCACTACCTCAGGGTATTCTGCTATTTGGTGGAACAGTTCCATACTGCTGGCCAATGCCTCATGGGTGTTGGGGAAATATACGTGCTCACCGGCATGTGCTGACATGGCATCCAGGAACTGATGGAGTACCCTGGATGCTGATGCCTGTGAGATCCCCATCATATCCCCAGTTTGCCTTTGGAAGGTACCTGTAGCTAGTATTCATAGACCTATACATACCTTGGTATCCACTGGGATGGGTTCCCCTCTGTTAGTTCTGTGTGTCAGGCATGGCCGGCACAGCTCAACAATTTGCTGTAAGAGGTCCCTGTCCACCCTATAGCGCTCCACTATCTCAAGCTCATGTAGCCCCTGGTAGGTTACCCTGGGTCTGTACACTCTTCTCTGTCTTCTCACTGTGGGTTGGTCAACAGCATTCACATCCTCACCACCCTCAGCCTCTTCCACATGTTGTTGTATGATAGCTATTGCAGCCCCTATCATTTTGTTGTTTTGTTTGTAAAAAGTTACCCACTTGTATACACCGGTGGTGTAGAGTTTGGGAAAAAAACAGAGGGAAAGGTGTTTGCATAGTTTATAGTAGTGTTCTGGGATGGGCTGGTCTGCTGCCTGTGTAATTGGCTGATTCTAATACATTTCACCTGCCAGCTATGCTAGTTCTCCTAGATTACCTTCCTATTGCTGTTTTCCCTTCCAATTGCCTTCTTGTTTAAGCCCAGGGGCGCTCCATGCAAACACAGTGTTCAAATGTGCACAGAGCAGCTATTTCCTGGTTTCCTTTTTTTTTCCCTTTAAAACCCGGTGTGCGACGCGCACACCGGCTTAGGCAATGTAAAGAGTGCTAGGCAGCCTCAGACATACCTCCTTGCCTAGCTGTGCTAAGCTAGGAGCAAGCCCGAGCCACAGAGCTCCAATCTGCTTACAGTATTCCTGACACCCCCCTATGATGTCAGCTAACTCCTAGGCTTGCACCAAGCTATTCCTGCTCTTACACTGTTGGGAGCTGACTAGCATGCAGGGGAAATCTGAGATTCACTATCATTCCCTTTAATGCATAGTTACATGTCCCACACTGAGCCTTCCCCCCTTAGCAACCACTATGCACTGGCCATGTTGTCTTCTGCCTGCCATTGGGTATAATGGCAGAATAGTGATTTTAGTTAGAATGCTTATTTTAGGTTTATTTTCTTATTTTCCTCCTGGTCCCATTTGTGCACCTCTGCCCTATGCTTAAACAGCCGAGATTGGCTAAAAAAAATAAAGGTTGATTTTTTTTTTTATTCAAGTCTTTTCCATGCCAATGGCCTTACACTTGGCCATTAGCATGCTTCCTACATGGTATCCACCCTTTATTTGGAGCTATCATGGCTCCGTTTTGTAATTTGCAGAAATGTACTCCGTTACTGGTGGATGACATTTCTGCAGATTACACTAGTCCTGCATGACCGGTTTCCAGCTTCCTGGATTGCAAATGCACCTCATTTGCATGGATTTCTCCTGCAAATAGGGTAATTTGCATACAGGAGCTGAGTCCGTGCAGGACTAGTGCAGGAGCGCTCGTGCATGCCCCTACAGGTAACTCCTGGATCGCACAGCAGACATATTGCCTGCTGGAGCTCCTGCACTAATCCTGCATGCCGTGCAAGGCTTGCAGAATCCGGACGCATAGGGATGGTGGCCTAATGGTTGAAGTGTTTGCCTTATAAACACAAGGTGCAGGGTTTGAGTCTCACAAGGGATAATTGTCTAGGCTTAAAATGGCTCGCAAGGGCAGTTAGCCTAGTACTAATCTATGAATACTCTATGAATTATGTGAAGTTTACAATAAAAACTTGAACTGCTACATGAACGCTTATCAATCTACTAAGATGTTCAAAAAACAAACACATAAACAATATATAAAATAAAAAAAAAAACTTCATAGCTAAATACTGCTAACATAAAATATGTGTGTATATAAAAACACAGTAAAAACAAAAAACAGGAAATATATGCATATATAAATGAATAAATAATTTATAAGGATTATGTGTATATATATATATAAGCAGACACACTTGTAACTACTATAAAAATGTATATCTAACAGCTGAGGCAGAGAGTGCATAAAAAAGGGGGGGGGGTTAACAAATATAACTAAGCCTTCTGTCCCTTAAAAAAGGTTTGAGTGACAAAGCTTCATTCATCCCCAAGCCCTTGTCAGCTTATAGAAAAACAATCCAATTTTGCTCAGTCTGTTTCAAATGTGTTCCTATTATTCCCCAGCCTTATACTGCTTGGCCAGATCTCTATGATGAAAACTACAAATGCATGAATGGTACCTTCTTCAACAATATGTTTAGCAACAGCACTTCTGGTGTCTCCAATGTTGCTGTAATATATATTTTCCCTATTCCTATCCCTCAATGGTCTAGTAGTCATGCCAACATAGAACATAAAACATTGAACGCATTGGGCTAGATATATATAACATTAGCAGTTGAACAATCAGTATAATGCCTAAAAATATATTCTTTATTTGTATCAGGATGTATAAAAACATTCTTATTGGCAATGCACTTGCGAAAATGGCAGTGTCTACAACCAAATGTTCCTTGTCTCTTAGAAATAATTTTGCTGGTTACTATGCCAGTTCAATGGCAAAGCCTACATTTTAATGATTTCAAATTTTTATAAGTAACTTTTGGATATGTCCCTACAACTTGCTCTACCCCACTATTTGCTGTTAGGACATGCCAATTCTTACATATAATATCCATAACTTTTTTATTGTCAGAGGTATAAGGTAGACATAATCTACATTATTTTGTGCGATAACCATCCGTCTTCTTAACCAGTGGCATATTCCTTTCTGAGAAATAAGGTTTACCTCTACCTACCCTTTCCCTATGGGCCATTTGTAAATGTTTATCACATTCATCCTCAGTATATCCTCTGTCCCTAAACTCTTTCTTTAATAGGGCTACTTGCTGGAATATTGTACAATCTTTGGTGGTAAGTCTAGAAGTACGTTGAGCCTGTCCTTTCAAAATATTTTTAAATACATTTATAGGATACATACTAGAAAGTGATTAGAGGCTGTTCTTCCTACATTCTTTCCTATAAACCTGAGTGTGCAGAACATGCCCTTCTCTTGTTAGCTTGACATCTAAAAAAATCAGTCCCATAAAGAGATGTACGTGTAGTAAACATCAAGAAAGAGGTACTCTCATTTAAAAAAAGAAACAAACTGCTCAAATAGTTCTGTGGAACCTCTGCAGGTAAAAAAATATATCATCCACAGAATGACTATAATGTAACAAATGTCTGTTATAAGTAGCATTATTCAAGAACAAAGTGTCTTCCCATTGTGCCATTACAATGTTGGCATAGGAGTTGACACATTGTGTGTCCATGGCCACTCCATATTTTGAATGTAAAATTTCCCTTCAAACAGAAATACATTATTGGTAAGCACCAGTTCCATCAACATACATATAGTCTGTATGCATCCATTATCAAAATCACTATGACTTCGCAAGAAATTTGTCATATATTGGATGCCTACATCATTTAGTATGCATGTAAATAACGAACATATATCCATAGTAACTAACATATCTGTAGCCACAGGCAGGAGGAGTTGGGCTACAGAGCCCATATCCATTTAATTAGAAAAAACTCTACATCCTTTATTAACGAAGTCATCCACTATCTTAAAAGACTCACAGCATTTTCTTACTATGCTATATGATAAGTTACAGAAGGTGCCATTATGTGCTACACTTTATCGGACCACTACATGACAGGACTCCCATAGCTCACCTTCATCGATCAATGATTCTGGACAAAGATAAGGGTTGAGGGCGGCAAGCACCCCAGACCACGGTGAAGTTGTACATTTTAATTCAATTAATTAAAAAATGGTTTCCTATAGGTTGTATGTGTTAATCTAAACTGAAAACGCCTTGAAGTTTTCTCATAATCCGGATTTCATTATCTGGTTGCGATAATACATAAGTACCGTTTATACACTCCCTCCCATTCAAGTTCTTTTATATAAGATTTCTGCCACAGGTTAATGTTTTTGTGATGTTTTCCTGCTATAAATGTTGAATTTCTGCATTTATCAAGACTGGGTGCATTCCTATATCATCTGCGAAAGTTTAAATATTTATAGTTGCACTTGTCTGATGAGCTATACAGTTTTAAATCATCCACAAACAGTAGATGAGATGTCAGTGGGCGATGTTTTTGTGACTTATGCTGTAACCATTGCCTAATGTATTAAGTAAGCAGTTTAATGGGTTAAGAGCAAGGCAAAACAGCAATGATGGCATAGAATCACCCTGAGTTTCCTGTTTCGAAGATATGGTATAGAGGCAAAAGAGACAAAGCTACAAGAAGTCAGCATAAGAGTAGTTAGGTGAAGTAGCCCACAGCACTTGGCTTGTTTATGGAAATTTGGGTTGGGTTGTAATCTAAATTTGGAGTACAATGACAGGGAGGGTATAATAGATTTTTAGAGTTCTGGTGCAAGAAATGACAATGTGTGATTTTTACAATGTAGCTGTGACAACCCAGCACTGCCAAACAGTAATGAAGGAGTCTCAATCCTTACCACTGGCAACAGTGGGGAATGTTCACTGGGAGGATGACAGGTGAATACACAGCATTTCCAGATGCAGCTCTCTGCATCAAGTGCAATTTGCTTAAGAGCACATAGAGACCACAGTCAGTCCGGGACTGGTTTCTCAGTTTTTCTCCAGATCCCCAGTAAGGCTCCCCACTGGCATAGCTATAGAGTTGAGGTCACAGCTGAGTGACCAAGCCAAGATGTCCAGTACCTTCTCTGTCCAACCAGTGTTTCATGCCCCTGCCCAAGTAGCTAACACACACACTCTTTGAGCTTTGATTTACACACACACACACACACACACACACACACACACACACACACACACACACACACACACACACACACACACACACAAACACACACACACACTCATCTGGGAAAGGCTGGCACAGGTTTACTAGCTATGCCCCCTTCTGCCCAGACTATAAGGTAGTTATTATTGCCACCAGTCACTCATGCCAACTATCTTACTGCCACCAGTCACTCCTGCCAACTATCTTAAGACCCTTTACAAAGGGTGTCCAATCTTACTGTGTATTACTATTAATACAAATGGTAGTTTGACCAAGAGCAAGGCTATTAGGAGTGGCCCACACAGTGCCACCAAATGAATATACAAGTATTCTCAAAACTTAAATATCTCTACACAGGTCAGCCACAATGAAAGGTTTAAATATATTTAATAATTAATAAAAGAACAAGAAAATACTAAATATATATTCACAGTGACAGAGTTAAAAAACACAGAAAATACTTAAAACAACATTGCAGGACAGTCTCAAATAAATAAATAAAACCATCTAAACTAGGCTTTACTATATTCCTGACTGTATGTAAGAGAATTACTATACCCTAGAAAGTTACTTCATTCGAGCAAGGCAGATGTGAATGGATCTTCTAGTTGTTATTAGATCCAGGGCAGAATGCAGAGTGCTCTGTCTCACTGACTTCTCAAATTAATATCTCAAATAGTACTGCTTGGATACCTTGCAGAATGACATAATTTCTTGTCATCTGAGTCTAGTTCCCAGGTGACCCCCCCCCCCCCACTGTTGGAAGCTGGCAGTATTTCACATCTACCTGTGAAAATACATAGACCTCAGATTTATGGCAGATGCTGGAAGTCATAAAACAATTGCATTCCTTTATGCTTTCAGAGGTAGTAATTAGTTCACTCAGAAGACAGTACAGAAAGCTTGTCAGCACAAATTCTGTGTCTCCAGCTGCACCGAAAACTGAAAGATGCCATCTTTTATTGCATAGTCTATAACGTAATTTAATTTCAGCTATTTTCCTAAAATTCGCTGGACTGAAGTAAACCTGTATTCCATTTTCCACTGTTAAAATATATACATTTAGACAGTTACAATAGTGCATGGACATTTCTGTTCTCTTCCAGTAGAGCACACTGTGGCTAGATTTCAAATACAAACACTTTCTAAAATACCTTTTTAACACACATCTATATGAACCAGTTTGATATACACATGACATACAGTTCTAATACAGTTGTAACACAAGTATCTTGTATAAATCACATTAATATTTACAAATGACATAATTATTTACAAAATTACAGATAGCTGTGCTGACAGTATCTCCCTTCATTACAGTAGCTTTTTTGGTGGAAGGTGATTACAGGAAGGATACTGATTGAAAACGCCTTCCAAAGTTGTAGGAATAGATGAAGCTGATAAATTGGATTCATTGTCTATCTTACACATGAGATAGCAAGGAGCAGAAACCGTGCAAGTTTTAAACAAGAAAGTGGATATGATGGCTGTAAAACAGAAGCAAAAGTTTGGAGGGTGAGTTATTTTTTATCCTGAGAGTCAGCCAGATATTATGGATAGTCAACATCAATTTTTGAAAGACTAATCTTGGAGTTAGTATTTTACTGTGGCTGACTGACAACTGTTAGTTTGTGTGAAGCAAAGTTGAATACATTACTTTGGCCACAATTTTCTTTTTTATTGTATTACAATCAGGCATCTAAGATGTGCACGGATAATAAAGTAGCTATAATTGTTCAGTACAATCAGAAAATGTCTATGGATGAACATTACTCTGACTCCGCTGTTGTTTGTTCAGCATTCATGTGTGAAGCAGGTTGGAATGCTTTATTGTGGCTGCTGTTTGTGTAAAACAAAGTTGAAAAATATTATTGTAGCCATCCTTATTAATTATTTTATCACAACCAAGCTTCTGGGTTTTACACAGTCAACATCACAGTTATTACTGCTGAGTGGGATCTGTTTGTGGATAACAGTGCCTGATCTTTTTGTAATTTGTTCAGTTTAAACAGCCAATTTGGCTTTGCAGGGCTCGTGTCCATTTTTGAGAAGTAAGCTGGCATACTTTACTATGGTTGTGGTATGTTTGTGAGACACATACTTGAAACACATTACTGTGGCCATTATTATTTATTTTTACCACAATTGAAGATTTGAGATGCACACAGTCTGCAAACTGTCTATAATTTTTGGGTGTAAGGAAATGTCTGTGGATGAAAATGACTTGTCTGCTGTTGTGATCAAGTTCAACAGTCATTAATCTGACTTTGTAGGTCTGGTGTGCATTTGTGTAAAGCAAGTTGAAATATTTTACTGTACCCATTTTTTTAAAGTCAGAGACATCTGAGGTTTACACAGTCAAAGTAGCTGTAACTAATAGGTACAGAGGTTGTCTGTGAATAACACTGTCTGGCCCCTGCAGCTGTATGTTCATTAGTAAACAGTCACTGATCTAACTCAGCAGGGGCAGCATAACACAATGAATTGAATTTGCTAAAATTCAGTATAAAATTATCATTGTTATGGCTTATGCTTGTATGTATGACTATTTGTGGGTTGCAGTGTATTTAAGAGTAACACATTGGCTATAATTTACTTCACTTTCTATCACAGTCAGACATCATCAAAGTACTGAATAAGTGGTTATTGTTGGTGGTCTGTTCAGGATATGTGTGTGTGAAAGCAACTTATCACTAGCACAGTGGCACAGTGACTAGCTTTGCAGTTTCACAGCACTTGGTTATCTGGTTGAGTTTTTGGCTGTGGCTCTTTCTGTGTAATATCTAGATATCATCTCTGTACCTCTCTGGGATTTATATAAGTGCTGTGGTTTCCTCCAACACCCTTAAGATGTGCAATAGATGAACTAGAGTTCATACAATTTGCCTGTTTGTACGTGTGCAGTATGAGAGAGACTGTGTGTGTATGCATGCGCGCGCGCGCGCGTGTGTGTGTGTATGTGTGTGTGTGTGTGTGTGTGTGTGCATATTTATGGGTCTAAGTTACTCAGTCAAAAGCTCATATATTCAAACGTTATTTTTGCAAGATGAAAATAACAAAAACTGAAATCCCAAATCACACATTTTTCCCCAGGGCAAGTAAAAACCTGCCCAATGTGGGGAAATATGCCATTTTCCATTGTAGTGTAATACCAGAGTTGGTATATATAGTTAGGGGGGTGGGGAGTGCAGCCACTCAGTGAGGGGGTGTAGCCCCCCACCTAGGTGGGTTTCAGATACTACAGTGTGTTTTCATGAAGTTTTGGATAAGTGTTTACTTGCCCTGGGAAAAATGCGCTGTTCAGGATTTTAATTTTCATTATTTTCATCTCACAAAAATAATGTTTGAGTATTTCTGCTTTCAAGCATGCAAAGTGTATATATATATATATATATATATATATAGTGTGTGTGTGTGTTTTATAAAAGACTTAACTAGTTTGTCAGGAGCAGTGTCAGAGTATGTGTGTGTGTGTGTGTGTGTGTGTGTGTGTGTGTGTGTGTGTGTGTGTGTGTGTGTGTGTGTGTGTGTGTGTGAATAATATCATTTTTTATCTGTGGATTCATACAATATTGAAGCACAAACATAACTTTTCTGGATAGCAGTAAAAAAAAGAACATTTTACAACCTGGTATCATTTAAAAATAAGCCTTAAAATGCATCAAGGACATGATGTTCCTCAGAGTTTATGGGAACGTGGCAGCTACCTAAGTGGATGTTGACACATTATTAGTAAAGGGTTTCATTCTCAAACTCTACCCTATGCCCTACTTAGTTTAAAACTAGTCCTGCTCAGAGGTGCACAAAGACAATCCCCATAGTTTATATGGGGTCTGAGGACAAGGTGGTTATGATTTCTTTAATTTTCCTCCCAATCAAACCTCAGCGGTTTGCATAGAAGGTCATTATAGCTTGTCTTGGGCAGTGTATGTTCTAGAAGCAACAAGTTGGAATACAGTACTGGGGTCACTATTTATTCACTTTCCTTGCAATTAAAACATTAGGCATATATTGGGGTACAGGTAAGAAAACATGCTGTGTATTTATGTCTGACAGCAGCATGTTGAAATATATTACTGTGGCCATCTGTGTTTTCATGTTTATTCCAGTGTGATGTCACAACAGTACACAGAAGACAATTGTATTTTCAGAGCAGGAGTAAGGAGGCATGCTGTGAAAAGTGCAATAGCAACAATTTGAAATTTATGATTGTGGGCATGTGTTCTTGTATTTTTCTCAATCTAACACCGGAGAGGTATACAGAAGGTGATTTTCTTTTTTTGGATGGTGGAGGTAGGGAGGCAAGTTCCATTCTATATTCCCAGATATAATTTATGTATCCTTACATTTGTCTTCTCAGTTTATTGCGAACCACCAGTCTGTCATCTTTGAGCATTAAATGCTTGACACAAATTATTCTTTCTTTGATAGAATAAGACTGGATTTATTTCCTTATTTATGATATTTGCTCAGGCAATCACTGGATTAAAAGGTTAGGAAGATACTCTAAAATGCATCCCAGGGCATCTATAACTCCATGGCTTTTGGGACACTAGTGTTCTCAGGCCTCACTCAAGCTTCATTCATTTGTTTCCTCTACAGTTGTTACAGTGCAGTTATGGCTAGTTATTGTGTGTTGAAAGGATAGAGGAAATGGCTCAAAAGTTTGGAAAAAAGCTCAAATAAGTTACTTCATGGCATCTAGAACCCCTGTGGTTTCTGGGGACCTAGCTGTCCAAAGACATTTCAGCTTAACTAAATTATTTACTCCAGTTATTGCACTGCTGTTTTGATCAGATAGGGTGTGTTGAAAGAATAAAGGAAAAAGCTGAAAGTAAAACAAAGTATGAAAAGACAAGAACAAGTATTCCAGGAGAGGCACTGAGAATGGTGCAGAGGGTGTCAATAATCTCTTTGCCTAGGGTATCATTTCATAAAAGGCTGTCCATGCTAGGACTGCAGAATACACATTGATATTATATCTGTGTGTAATTCAAGAAACCATGATGTTTGTTGGTATGAACAGCCATGAGTCAGGTCTATGAATCATGGTTGTTCTTGGAGGGATACCAAACATAGTTTCTGTGATGCTTTTTCACAACACATGGCTCATCTTTAGAAGCCTCATGTCCAGTTAATCTTTACACTGAATAGGTACATTTCCAGTATGAAATAACCTAGAGAAATTGTTTATTATGGAGCCCATTAAATTATATAGCTCCTACTAGGCAGAAAATAATTCTACATAATAGGACATTATACTTAATGTGGCCACAGCAGTTAGAGTTGTCACCTCACAGCAAGAGGTTCTCTGGTTCAATTCTTGGCTGGAGCATTTTTTGTGTGGAGTCTGCATGTCCTCCCTGCAGTCATCTGAGTTTTAAAAACATGCAAGTAGGTGCATGTGTGTATGTGTGCCTTCTGTGAAGGTTGGGTGCCAGGCTGGCAGCTTGACACCATAAAAACACCACTGCCAATCAATCTGCAGACTGGTGATCTGCTGTGGTGACCCCTAACTGAGAAAAGCTGAAAGACATTTTTTTAGGACATTATACTTAAACTTGTGTTATGGCAGATGACTAATGTAAACAATATCCATCATAAAATAATGAAATACACTGAAGTTAACAATTAAGCAGATAAATAGTAAATAGAACACAAAAATACTGGGTGACCATTCAGCATTGTTTCCTCATAGGCCTGGTCCTCCAATTTGTTTCTTAGCTTGGGGTTCCTTTTTTGAAGTTTGAAACGTACCCGTACTAATAACTCTCATTCTTCAAGCTCTTTGATAGATTGGATACTTGTTTCTAACCTCAGCAAATACCATAACACTGAAACTCCACCTGATGCCTTGAGTGACCACTCACCTATAAAAGTGCTATGATACATCACTCACCTCCCCAAACCACACCTGCTTATCACCTGCCGCAAACTTTCAATCTTTAACCAAGACACTTTTAAAACCCTCCTCTCTAGAATTAACTGGAATTTCCTTACTCAGCTCCCACTCAGTAAAGCAGTAAATGCCTTCAACCCAACTTTCGTAAATATTTTAAATTCTCTAGCCCCACTGAGAAAAGTTTGATTAAAGGCAAACATTTCATCCTGGCTAACTAAAACCACCTGTACCCTTATGAAATCCAGAGACAGGGCATGAAAACATGGGTACAAACCAAACTTCCAGCTGACCTCAGAAAGTATAAAGAATTTAGAAATCAGACAAAAAAAACTTACCAACAAAGACAAAAAAGACTTTTATTATAGTCCCCCCAAAACATTAAAATCTGATCTAAAAAAATTCTGGAATATTAAAAACCAGATACTACATCTAGGTAACCCAACTTCACCAAACCCATGTCCTGACAAGTCCCCTGAAGAAAGTGCCAATACCTTTAACACCTACTTTATCGAATCCATTTCCAAACTATTTAACCCCAACCTCTCAAACAACACTTCAAACCTCCCTATACACCCTTCAACCACTATCTCAGTAAACTCCTTCTCTCACAAACCTGTCTCCGCTGACTAAATCAGAACTCTACTCTCAAAGCTCAAACATGCTCTGTATCAGCAGACAATATTCCTTCTTACTTTCTCCAGATTGCTGCATACTCCCTTGCTATGCCTGTATCTATACTAATCAATCTCTCCATCTCTGAGTCTAAAGTTCCTTCTATCTGGAAACAGTTTTACACTCTCCCTATTCATAAAGGAGGTAACCACAGAAATATCTAATTTCAGACCTATCGCTATCCTCTCCCCTCTCTCCAAAATCTTTGAGAAATGTATACACAAACAAGTTATGCATTATTTCTTACAAGAAAAACGTCTTAATCCAACACAGCATGGCTTCCGTCCCAAGCATAGTACAACCACAGCTTTATTATCATTTCTCAACACCTTAGCCCTTTCTAAATATGATCACAAACTCATATCCTGTCTATTCCCTGACCTTTCTAAGATTTTTGACACTGTCTCACACACTCTGCTACTTAGTAAACTTGTAGACCTAAACTCCCCTGATACAGTTGCATGGTTCTCTAGCTATCTCTCTGACAGGCTGCAGTCAGTACAATGGGACTCAGCACTATCTACTGCTCTCTCAGTAAGAACTGGTGCTCCCCAAGGTTCCATTCTTGGACCTCTACTCTTTAATATCTTCACCAACTCACTCTTGTCCTCAGTCTAACATTGTCCAATACACAGATGACTCTAGAGTCATAACTATTGCTAATTCCCCCTTAGAACTCCTAACAAATACCCAGACATCTTTCAACTCAGTATAGACATGGCTCACTAATAATCAGCTCATCCTCAACCCTAAGAAAACAAAATTACTACTCTTTCTACCTAAATCTGCAAACCACATTAAACTTTCCTTCTCCATAAGGTCCCTAAACAATACTCCTATAGAAGTCGAAACTAGCACAAAACTCCTTGGCATTACCATTGGCAACCAACTAAAATTCTATCTTCACATTAACAATTGTATAAAAAAAAAACACCAAAAGCTAGGACTACTGTACAGGAACAACAAATTCCTAACTACTGAAGCTAGAATTTCTCTTACCCATCCCTACCTTCTACCATGCTTTACCTATTGTTCCCAAATACTCACAAATCTGAACTCATCCCTACTTACCAAATTAGAATCAACCTACCACAAAATAGCTAGATTTGGAGCTCAACAAACATATGCATTTCACCACTGTCTCTCCCTAAAATACCTGAACTAGTCCGAACTGCCTCACCTGTTCCTACAATCTCAACTCCAAATCATACACTTCATCCTATATCAGCCTGATTTCTGCCCAAGTCTATCTTCTCTCATCTCTCACTACTCCCCTACCAGACTTCTCCAAAGCTCAACCCTAGACCTACTAAAAATACATAAATCCAAATCCAACACAGGATGCAACCTATAGAGCTACCATCCCTCTATTGCATGGAACAAACTCCCACTAGAAATAAGGACCCTGACTCACTCCAAACAATTTAAGATAGCAACCAAAGACTACTTTAAAAAACACTGGTCCTTTCATTGTACTCACCCTCCCTGATTATTACCTACCTTTATAGTACAGTCAAACTAACTTACTAAAACTTACCATCAACTACATTCTATGCTTCCTATGCAACCTCCAAAGCTTCTTCTATACTCTGCTCCCTGAAATTCTTATGTAACCTTTTAAGTTTCTGCTACTCTGCATACAAAACCTTATATTTACTCAGCTCTCTTTTTAAACCAAAACATACAGCTTATTCTACTTTTTTAACATTCTCCTTTTGTTTATAGTACTGTTTTATCTGTCAACAATATACATGTATGTAGCTTACGTATTTTAACTACCAAAATTCTCTATTGCTATTTTTATTCAAATGTATCTGTATTGCTATTTTTATTGCATTGTATATCTTTGGAACTTTTCTCCCTGGGCCTCCACTAAAAATGGGCAATAGCTCAGCTGGACACTCCCAGTCAACAAATGCAAAATAAATAAATAAATAAATAAATACATAAAATGTCCTCTCTCTGTTGGTGTAGGATATTGTTTGATGCTCAGTTTTTCTCCTATATCTCAAACACATGCTGCAGGTAGATTAGCATTTCAAATCACCACCTCATAAGTAAGGGTAGTTCATCCAGGAATAAGGAGGTCATAACATCCCTGTACTCCTCCCTTATAAGACCCATTATCGAGTACAAGGCCCCCTTCAGCATGTACTTTGCCAACCACATGTAGCAGATTTGGAGAAACCACACAGGTTCCTGACCAGGAAAATCCAGGGTCTCAAACACCTAACCTTTACAGATAGGCTAAAAGCCCTGTCCCTCCACTCAGTCTCATACAGACTGCTCACAGATGACCTGTGTCTGGCATATAAGGTCATTTCAGACCCAGCTTTGATGGAGTTGCTGCATATCCGTAAGACAAACTCCACTTGCGCAACCCGCACACAAGGCCTTAACCTGGTCTGTGACATTAATAGAACTTGTTGGCGGGATAGATTTGTGTCCCAAAGACTCCCCCATCTGTGGAATAGACTTCTTCTCCATGTCAAGCAGAGTACCTCTCTAGCCCTCTTTAAGAGGAACCTGGATGACTGGATGAAAAACAGAAAATATACCCTGGGATCCCACCTGTGTCCCTGCTGGACAGGGGAAACAGGTGCTGACTTTGAGGGAACTTAGGCGAAATTCTTGGCTAGGCTTATAAGGGCCTCCAGGCCAATAGCCTAGTATCATCCTATGAACCTATGAAATTCCCCATAAATATATTTTGTGTGTGTGTGTGTGTGTGTGTGTGTGTGTGTGTGTGTGTGTGTGTGTGTGTTCAACTTGTAAGTGATTAACTGCTACTGTTATTGTGTATAATTCCAGGGAATAATGAAACAAGTATTTATCAATGTAGAATGTTGGCTTGCACTGGAAATGAGCTAAAACTGCAGTGATTAAACATGTTTGGTCAACAAAATGATACTGTGTTTATCACCTAGCTTTGCTAAGTAGTGCAGTTCATAACAGGAGTGTGTGTGTGTGTGTGTGTGTGTGTGTGTGTGTGTGTGTGTGTGTGTGTGTGTGTGTGTGTGTGTGTGTGTGTGTGTATGTGTGTGTGTGTGTGTACGTGTTTGTGTGTGTGTGTGTGTGTGTGTGTGTGTGTGTGTGTGTGTGTGTGTGTGTGTGTGTGTGCGCGCACCCTGCAATGAGTTCATAGCACATTGATGATGAGTCCCCCTGCCTTTTTCCCACTGTGTGCTGCAGATTAATGAATGAATGTATTTTTGTGAGGGGGATTTTTCATCACTGTACCTCTATGTAGGGAACAGAAACTCCATAACCTATATAATATATACACTAACTCCCAGAATCACTCTATGTCAGACATAGAGTACTTTGTTTCATAGCAGAATCACTTTTTTGACTCTTAGTCTCTGCAGACTTGGAGCTATTATAACATGGGTGTGGGGGTGCATTCCAAGTGGAGCTTTCCCAGTGAAATCATTTGTTCTATGGGTGTTTCTGTTTCTCTAGCTCTGCATTTGATAGCAACAAATTGTGGAGTGCACTTGCTATTCTTTAGAATTAGTGAAGCATTTGTTAGGTCATGCTATAAGTATTTATTTTCATATATTTAAGCACAATAAACATAAGCTATTTATTAAACTTTTGACCTACAAAATATTCAGTACTCATAACTGCTGATTTTTTTTATTTCTAAGACTTTAATTTTAAATATCTCATTTTTGGAATTGTACCTTTCTTTCTTAAAGACAGTGCTTTGAAATGTAGGTATTTGCAGATCAGAGAAAAATATTGATGTGCTGCAGTACGCAAAATATATTACAAGCAGTGCTGCAGTGAAGTAGTTTTCACTTCACAGACATTTGCTGTCTTCAGTTGTTGCTGTTTGAAAATCTTCATATTTCATTTTCATCATTTTTATGTTCAGCGGACAGATGTTTGATTATGTGCCATCAACTAATTGAGCCCTTTATTTTTAGTGAAAAGCTTTCTGCCAAATAAAATCATATTTTATTTTAATTAATCCTCTGTATATTAGCGTAACCCAAGAAGTGTACGTCTGTAACTGTAGCATTACCCAAATAACTGTACTTTGCTAAGTAAAACCTGTACCAAAGAATTCTAATAGAAGTATAAACAAGCATAATGCATTGGAGATGGGCAGTAGTGAAATTGGTTAAAGACTGTAGTTAGCAAAGTCAAGCAGCACGAGTCAGTTGGTAGAAAACGGCACTAGTCCTTAACTGTATTCAAAATGTTGTGTTGCTGAAGGTTTATAGGCACAGGCAATTTTTTCTATTTTGATCCTATTTTCTCTTTCTGGTCTATGTTCTTGTATGAACTGTACTACTTAGTAAAGCTAGGTACTGATCAATGTATCATTTTGTTCATAGGTGTGTACTAGGCTAATGGCCCTGGAGCCTTTACAAGCCTAGCCCATAGACATGCCCTGGCATCGTGCCGCCCAACGTTAGTTCCCAGTGCCTCAATCAAGTAGAGCCACTGGGGTGATTCCCGGGGTGAACTTTCTATTTCCCATCCACTCATCAAGAGTTGTCTTGAAGAGGCCCAGTGAGGTGCTCTGCTTGACATGTATAGGAAGTCTGTTCCAGAGCATGGGTCATCTCTGGGTTATGAACCTATCCCTCCAGCATGTTCTGTTGATTGTGGTAATGAGGTTGTGGTCTCTAGAGCATGTGATGTAGAGGGATTAAGATTTCTTTAGATGTAGCATTTCTAACAGAGCTGGGTCAGACATGGCTTTGTAAGTCAAGCAGAGATAACCTCTTAGTAGACGATATGAAGCAGAGAATAGCTGGAGTTTTTGAGTCTGTCCATGTAGGACATGTGTTTAAGGCCTAGGATCTTCTTCGTGAGGTACTTTTGTGGCCTTTCCAGCTGTTGCATGTGTCTAGTGAGGTACTTGCCAAATGGGGGATTATACTCGATGATTGGCCTAATGAGGGAAGAGTAGATAGAGATGATGACCTCTTTCTTCCAGATGCAAAACCCTTGGTAATGAGATGTGCCACATAAAAGGACTTTCTGACCACAGTGGCAATGTGGTGGTCGAAGGCGAGGTTGCTGTCAACCTGTGTCCCCAGATCTCTTATAATGCCTTCAGTGTTGAGTGGGCTCCCATCGATGTGGTAATTAGTGGGAACTGAGTTTTTCCCAAAGCGGATGACGCATTTTTTGGCATTAAGCTAAAGGCCATGGTTTCGACACCAGTCATTGGTCTCAGTGAGGCCTTTCTGTAGGATGTCTACAGCACTTGGGGAGTTAATAATGGCTCCCAGCTTACAGTCATCTGCGAACTTGGTTATCCAGAGTCCCTCCGTGTTGGTCTGGACTTCTAAGTAGATGCCAAACAGGAGAGGACCCAGGACCAATCCCTGTGGGACTCCACTCGTGACTGGTTGGCAGTCTGACTTGGAGTCTGCTACTTTCACATTGTGGGTTCTATCTGTGAGCCATTTTGCAACCCACCTAGTGATATAGGGGTTGATGCCTAGTTTGGTGAATTTATCAATAATTCCTGAGTGGGGAATAGTATCAAAGGCCTTAGCCAGATTGAGGTAGGCTGTATGAACTGCCTTGCCCTCATCCACAGCTCTGGTGACTGACTCAAAGAAGTCAACCAGGTTGGGCAGGCATGATCTACCTTTCACAAAACCAAATTGAGTGGGATCTAGAGTTTGGAGATTCCCTATATCATTGTTAATTAGGTCCATGACGATGTGCTCCATAGCCTTACATATCAGACTCATCAGGCTAATGGGGCAATAATTTCCTGGGTCTGTCATCGCTCTCCTTTATGGAGAGGCATGACTGTAACAGTGTGCCATTCGGGAGAGACAAAGCTTGAGGTGAGGCAGTGATTGAACAGGACACACAAATGTGGTGCCAGTTCACTTTGTAGTTCATGTAGAACACATCCAGGGATATTGTCAGGTCCCTTGGAAGCTGTATTCTTGGCCTTGGACAATGCAGCTTTAACCTGTGCTGCAGTAATGCTGGGTGCCTGGCATTCCTCTGGTATTGTGATTGGTCCTTTAGGGGGGGATAGCGGAGTAAAGTTGGCACTGAATCTGTCGGCCAGTATGTTGGCAATATCTGTTGGCTCAGTATAGGAATTACCATTGTTTAGTAACTCATAGCAAACCTGGGTATTGCCATGGAGATTCTTGATATAACTATAGAAGGCTTTGTGGTTGTTTTTAGTTTCTGACGCAATTCCACCTTCATAGCTGGCTTTAGAGGTTTTGATGAGGGATCTCAACTTTTTGTTGAGGCTAATAAGGGAGTTTTTCCAGTCTTGGGACTTCACCTTTTTCTGCAACAGTTTCTTCCTTCTATTGTAGCATTTATTAATGGCAGGGGACCACCAGATTGGCTTCCTTGTTTTGGAGGAGAGAGTCTTGGTTCTGTTGAGTATGGCTAGTTCCATGCATTTATGTACGTGTTCGTACAGTGCATTTGTGTATGATTCGACAGTCATGCATCTATTTTCTATTGACATGGGTGCCGTGAAGTTAGCCACCTCTGTTTTTAGGAGCCCAAAGTCAGCTTTGGAGAAGTTTTTCATAGTGGTTTCCTTTGCGAGAGTGTGTGGGTGAGATGTTGATTTCCATGGTGATTAGTTTGTGGTCGGATCTAACCAGGAAGGAATTGACTATTGGTGTAGAGCAACAGTTGCCCATGTTAGTAATAACCAGGTCAAGGATGTTGCTTCCTCTAGTGGGGGTAAGAATGAGCTGGTCCAAGGTATTGGAATTGATGAATTCCAGGAAGCACTGGGCCAGTGTATTGGTGCATAAGTAGTTTTCCCAGTTGATGGAGGGGTAGTTGAAGTCACCTAGTGTGAGAGTGTTGGGTTGGACCCTAATAGTTTCCAGGGTGCTTAGGAATGTGGAGTGAGAGTCTTGGGACATGGTTGGGGACCTATAGCAGGCTACGACCTGAATCACTATCTTACCCAATGTTAATTGTACTTGAAGTATCTCAGATGTGTTATGCTGGGCTACTAGTTTGGAGGTGTGCATATCCTTTATGAATATGTAGACATCACCATCTTTGGATCTTTGGTCCATGTTCTGGGGCCAAAAGGTGTGGGATGAGCTATAACCTGGTGGCATGGGGTGCTTTCTGCTACTTTAATCCAGGTCTCCATTACAGTACAAATGTCGATGTTCTCCATTTTGAGGAGTTCTTCAAGCAAGTGTATTTTGAGATTTAGACTTCTAGCACTGAGCAGCATGATCCTCAGATTGCATTTATTTATAGCTGTTACAGTGGTAATTTGGTCTTTGGAACATTGCCTAAAAAAGCAACTATAGGGATGGCAAGAGCCTTAGCCAGTACCTGGAAACCCAGGGGTGACAGATGCAGGCCATCTCTGGCAAAGCATCGAGCTCATAAACAAAGACATTGGGGACCTACAGACACTAGATCCTACCCAGTTCGGCTTTGTCAAGGGCAGATCCTGCCTTTTGAACCTGGTTGACTTCTTTGAAACAGTCACCAAAGCCATAGATGAAGGGAAGGTAGTCCACACAGCCTATCGGGACCTTGCAAAGGCATTTGACACAATACCCCACTCGGGCATCATAGATAAGCTATCCAGCTTAAATATAACCCCCAATGTCACAAGATGGGTCGCAAACTGGCTCAAAGACAGAACCCACAGAGTGAGAGTTGCTGGAGCCATGTCAGACTCAAAACCGCTCACAAGTGGCGTCCCACAGGGTTCTGTCCTGGGACCACTCTTGTTCGGTATATACTTTTCCGAGGTACAGGCAAACGTGGGAGGACTATGGCTCACCAAGTTCGCAGATGACTGCAAACTGGGCGCCATAATCAACTCTCCAGCTGACACAAACATCCTTCAAAAAGGTCTCACAGAGACAGATAACTGGTGCCAGCGCCATGGTTTAAAGCTATATGCCAAAAAATGTATAGTCATACCCTTTGGCAAAAACAATGTGCCCACAAATTACCACATAGGCGGAAACCCATTAAGTACAGAGAAAATTATTAGGGACCTGGGGACCCAAGTTGATAGCAATCTCTCCTTTGAAAACCACATTGCCAAAGTGGTTAGAAAGACCTTCTACATAGCCCACCTCATCACGAAGGGTTTCACATCTAGATCAAGAGAGGTAATCGTGCCCTTTATTCATCCCTCATCAGGCCCATCATAGAATACAATGCCCCTTTTGGGATGTACCTTACCTGACACCTGCAGCAATTAGAAAGACCCCAAAAGTATCTCACCAAGAGGATCAAGGGTCTCAAACAGATGCCATATGCTGCTCGGTTAAAAATCTCCAGCTCTACTCAGTTGCATACCGCCTACTTCGAGGCGATCTATGCCTGACATACAAAGCTATGTCAAATCCAGAATTAATGGACATGCTCCACCTCAGTAAATCTAAATCCCTTAGAGCCACATGCTCGAGGGACTTGAACCTCAGCACAGAAATAAATAGAACTTGCTGGAGGGACAGGTTCATAACCCAGAGGCTCCCTTCGCTCTGGAATAGAATTCCAGTTCATGTGAGGCAGAGCACCTCACTGAATCTCTTCAAGAAGAATCTCGATAAGTGGATGGGGGATCGTAGGTTTGTCCCAGGGATTACTCCCGTGTCACTATTAGACAGAGGCACAGTAAACTAAACCTTAAAAAGGGCACAGTATACTCAAATCAAGGGGTGGCGTAAGCCATACAGAATCGGGCTAGGCTTATAATTGCCCCAGGGCAGATAGCCTAGTATGAACCTATGAACCTATGAACCTAATCATGTTATCCCAAGCAGATACTGGATCCCCTTACAATGACACCAGAAACTTAGCCAATTGTTGAAGTCAATCATTTTCTGCTTGTACTGTGGTATCTTTCTGGGCGACGGTAGGATGCTGCTCAGGGCAGCATCCAATTACAATTTGTTCAAATTTAAACTAGTTGTAAATCATTTGCAGTGCAAGCCAACAATCTACACTGACAAATACTTCTTGTTCCTGTATTCTCTGGAACTATAAACAATAACAGTAGCAAAGCAGTTGCTCACTTGTGAGTTGAATAGTCTGGAAGTAGAAATGTGAGAAGTGGTCATTTATAGTAGATTCAAATAATTAAAGTTCAGATAATCAATGACACACATTGGATGTTTGAAAGCAGATCCAAATAAACTTCAGATAATATTTTTTGATTTTATAGACAGCCCTATTAGCAAGTGTACTATAGAAATAACCTCTCATTACCACACTTTCAACTGTCCAGATTTTCACAGAATGTCCATGTTATTGCCTCATATTTTTGGTCTGCTCCTCATAAAATTTGTAGTTCTCTGACAAACCATTGGGGATTGATAACACTAAATAATGACAGACATTTGATGTTTAGACTTCATATCCATGAGAAAAATACATGTTATCTAAAGCCTGTTATTCTTTCTAAGTTTGTAAGAGCAATAATTACAATTGTCCATGATTTTTGACCTTTGTCCTTGTCCCCCCATTATTTTTGTCTTTATTCAAATTTCTTGCAGTAGGTGGTTGAGAAGTATGCCCCTTACCCACTGGGGCTTTCAACCTTGACTTCACAAACCTAAAAATGTAACAGATGCCAGCTCCAGTGGTGTAAAGAAAGAAAACTGTTATTATGACAGAGGTAATGTAAGTTCAACTAGCAGCTCAAGTAATTGCTGGAGATGACACAGGGGATAAAATAAATAATGAGGCTTAGCCTACTCACCCCTCTGCAGGGAAAGAGTAAAGGAGCATATGCCTGGGCACTATCTTCATGGTGGAATCCCCAGTGAAAACTGAGTATCATACAAAGGTACTGTCTAGAATGAAGGCAGTCATTTGATCACATACATGCTCACATGACTCCCTATTGCAAGTCTGACATTTGTAACAGTGAATATTGGAATTATGGAGAAAAAACATAAAAATACAAGAGAACAGAGAATGTTGACAATTTCATTTCTCTTTTAATGTTGTTTTTTTAGAGATGGGAAAGCCCTCTGTACCCTTCAGTGTGGGGAGACAGGTTTGCACCTCACACACTCAGTACTTATACTAAATCCAATATTGCCATACTCCAGGACATAGCAATCTAAGACATAGTGTATGTCAATCTGCATTTTCTTACATTTAGTTTCACTATTCCAGGACTGACATATTGAGTCTCGGAATTAGAAATGGTTACCTGTGGACACATGTATGTACATTGCACAGGCCCAATACACACTAACCCATTGGATGATTTCGCCATACATAGGAGATGCTGAGGTTTAAACAGAAAACCGTGATCCCTACTGTGTGAAGGATGGCTCCCACTCATGGCTGGGGTGACTCTTGCTTTAGGGAAGGAATGGGACAAAGCAGTTAAATTATGTTATAACTTGAATTATCAAAGGTTAAGATATGGCACTATTCTCTAATAATTTATCAAAAAAGGAATATATTATTTAAAAAAGTAATATATGATTTATGGGTCTATATCATAAAATCGAAGTTTCAAAACTTTGAATCTGATATGGTCGACACCATATGATCGGTTTTGAAACTTTGAATCTTTTAAAGGAGATCTCTGTACAGCGCGGAAAGAGAAGAGTTCCCTTTTTTGTACTGTAGTGCAATCTCAGAGTTGGTATATTTAAGTAGCGGGGGGTGTGGGGGTGCAGGGAAGCTTGCCTCCTGCTTAGCTGGTTTAAATGGTTTGCTTGTGTAGGTTGTTGTGTTTGTATTACATTTTCGAAGTTTCAAAACTTCAATCATATGGTGTCGACCATATCAGATTCAGTGTGTTTTGAAACTTTAATCATATAATATAGACCCATTATTTATTTGATTGGTTTATTAATATATGTGAGCAAGCTGGTGTAGAACCTTGTAATGTAACTGGGGCTTACCCAATACTTGGCTATTCTAAAATAACAAATTGCAATACGCGTTGTGTACAGCATATTTCTGAAAATACACGTGTTGGTTTCAATTGTCTAGAAACACTAATTAGTTACTTCAGTTATTACTCAGCAATATTGTGAGCTGGTCTGACTTGTATTAAAAGGTGTTATGTCAATGTAGACTTGAGGCAGTATAAGAAAAAAAAAGTTTGTTGGCTTTCAACTATGACAACAATGTGAGGATGCTGTCCATAGATTTCAGCTTAGCATTTAATACAGTGGTACCAATGCAGTTGATAGAAAAACTGGCATATATAGGAGTCAGTAAACATCTCTGTAACTGGATCCTGGACTTCCTGATTGAGAGGCCACAGAGAGTGAGTTCAGGTAAGAACACATCAAAGTGTATTAAGATTAATACCTGGGTTCCACAGAGATATGTTCTAAGTCCACTGTTATTGACCAATCTGACCCACGGCTGCTATGCAAAGCACAAGTCCAACCATATCATTTAGTTTGCTGATGATACCACAGTTGTGGGTCTCATCACAAAGGAGGATGAAACAGCATACAGAGAGGAGGTGGCATCTCTGATCAGTTGCTGTGAGGAGAACAACCATAACCTGAATGTAAGCAAGACCAAAGAGATTATCCTCGACTTCAGGAAAAAGAAAGCAAACCATCCACCGCTAATCATCAATGATGAGCATATAGAGAGGGTTAAGTGTATGAAATTCCTAGGTGTACACATATCAGAGGATCTCTCGTGGTCGAGTAACATCAGCCAGCTGGTCAAGAAAGCCCACCAATGCCTCCATTTTTTGATAAGGCCGAAGAAAGCTAAGCTCCTGCTTCATATCCTCACCACCTTCTATAGAGGTGATACTGATGCTATTGAGAGTATCCTCACCAACAACTTCACAGTGTGGTTTGGAAATTGTACAGCTACAGAAAGGAAGGCACTACACAGAGTGGTGAGGGTCGCAGAGAAGGTAACGGGTACCAGTCTTCCATCGATAAGGAAGGCACTACAGAGAGTGGTGAGGGTCGCAGAGAAGGTAACGGGTACCAGTCTTCCATCGATAAGGAAGGCACTACAGAGAGTGGTGAGGGTCGCAGAGAAGGTAACGGTACCAGTCTTCCATCGATAAGGAAGGCACTACAGAGAGTGGTGAGGGTCGCAGAGAAGGTAACGGGTACCAGTCTTCCATCAATAAGGAAGGCACTACAGAGAGTGGTGAGGGTCGCAGAGAAGGTAACGGGTACCAGTCTTCCATCAATAAGGAAGGCACTACAGAGAGTGGTGAGGGTCGCAGAGAAGGTAACGGTACCAGTCTTCCATCGATAAGGAAGGCACTACAGAGAGTGGTGAGGGTCGCAGAGAAGGTAACGGGTACCAGTCTTCCATCAATAAGGAAGGCACTACAGAGAGTGGTGAGGGTCGCAGAGAAGGTAACGGGTACCAGTCTTCCATCAATAAGGAAGGCACTACAGAGAGTGGTGAGGGTCGCAGAGAAGGTAACGGGTACCAGTCTTCCATCGATAAGGAAGGCACTACAGAGAGTGGTGAGGGTCGCAGAGAAGGTAACGGGTACCAGTCTTCCATCGATACAACAATTTTACTCTGCAAGCAGCATCATAAGGGCCACCAAAATAATACAAGATGCCATGCATCCAGCACATGGACTGTTTAAGCATCTGGCATCAGGTAGAAAATATTTCAGCATCCACTGCAGGACTACCAGATTCAACAACAGTTTCTACCTGACAGTGGTCAGACTTCTGAACCTGGGCATAAGTCCCAGAGAACTGGACATTAACTAAATCAGTTCATTCTTTTTTTTTCACAAATACCTAAATCTGTTGTATAATATATACTGCACAAATTCCAAGTAAGTGCAATATTTATTTATATTATCCCTATCAAGTGCAATATTGGACAGGCAACTTAGGCAATGTGCAATCTGTAATGTGTCTTTTATTTAAATGGGGCAGTCATTATAACTTAGGGGAGGGTATAGTTATTCTGTATTCAGGTGTTTACATTTTTTTGCTGTTTTGTATGGGTACTGGGAGTAGGATTGTATATGTTAGTTGTGTTCATTTTTTTTCTTATATTGTGCTGTTTTACTTTCTGTTTGTAATCTCAAGAAAGAGCTGATGCACAACATTTTGTTTAGGCTACATGTGTGTGGTCCTAAAAGACAATAAAGTTTACTTTGAATCTTTGATCCAGACATTCTCATAGTGTACTTTTCTTATCTAAATAAACTGTCTTCCCAAAATGGTCAACTTCTCTGAGCTAAGCAGCGTATGTCACTTCTGAGTTAGAGAGCTGTCCTTGCCTGCAGATACAATTGATTAGTAAGGAAGCTGCAGGCACTGTTTTAGTAGCAAACAGTGACTGTCAATGGGAAGTGCACTGTTGGATTATGTTGCCACATACTCTGATATCATGTGGTTTTGATGAAGATGTGAGCTGGGAGTCGCAGACAAATGATGTATTTATCATCATCATCATTTGCAGCAGCAGCAGCATTGACCTCCTTTTTTCCATTTTTGCCATTAGATTTGGGTGTCAGATTGGGTCTATATCAGAAGATCGAAGTTTCAAAACTTCGAATCTGATATGGTCGACACCATATGATCCAAATCTTGAAACTTCAGATCTTTTAATGGAGTCTCCGTACAGCACAGAAAGGGAAGGTTTCCCTTTTCTGCACTGTAGTGTGATCTTGGAGTTGGTATAAAGTAGTGGGGGGGGGGTGCAGCGGGGCTTGCCCCCCTGCTTAGAGGTTTAAATGGTTTGTTTTTGTAGGTTGTTTTATTACATTTTCAAAGTTTCAAGACTTCGATTATATGGTATTGACCATATCAGATTCAAAGTTTTGAAACTTTGATCATGTAATATAGACCTGTCAGATCAATTGTCACCACCTTTCTTGATTCAGTGCTACTCTTTTTCCTTCTTTAACTGTCATGCTTGACTGTCTTAGGTTAGATTTCACATAATCCATCCATCTCTTTTATTGGACATCCTAATTTCCTCTTGACTTTTTTCTGTGTCTCACAAATCTTCTTCACCATATTATCTTTTGCTTTCCTGCACATGAGCCCAAACCACCATAATATGTTCTCTTTGACCTTCTCTGCAATTGGAGCTACTTTGGCTTCTGCTAATGTCAACATTCCTTCATCTGTCCTACAGTGTGCATCTTACCACCCATATCAGGTACTTCACCTATGTCACCTCAAGCTTCCTAAGTTGCCCTGCCTTCATTGCACAGGTTTCTGTCTCATACAGACATACTGGTCACACCACCATTTTGTACACCTTTCTTTTTCAGCTTCTTTGACATTCTTTTGTCACACACCACCCTGGCACTCTGTGCCAATTGGCTGCATCCTCTCTGATTCTAGCTGTGACCTCCTCATTCTGACTTCTCCTCAACCGCCCCACCCAGATACTTGAAGATGTTAACCTGCTCCAATATTGACCCTTCTATCTCAATTTTCAGCTTCTACTGATTACTCTCATTTACTGCTATGACCATTGTCTTGTTTGTACTCAGTTTCATCCCTTTTTCATCCCATATGTCTTCAGTTTTGAATTCCATTCGCCTATCATTTGCTGACATTCCTGTTTAGAGCCTGCTTGTAGTGCCACATTATCTGCATGCAGCAGCTTTGTTGATCTGTCCCCTCTAACTTGCTAATGTATTCCATCACCAGTATTAGCTGCAGTGGGCTCAGAACTGTGCCCTGATGAACACCCTCTCCCACCAAGAATGCTTCTCTGATTCCAAACACTGTGCATACAAGTGCCATTAGGTTCCTGTACATAGTCTGCACTAATTCTAGGACATCGAACCATAGCAGGACTGCCCAACCAGCTTACTTGGGACCTTGTGATATGCTTTCTCAAGTCTAGGAATGCCCAGCTGGACTGTTTCCTCACTTTTAGCTCCTTCTCCAATATCTATTTCACTGCAATCATCTGGTCAGTTGTACTGCATCCTGATCTGAATCTGAACTGTTCATCTCCCATCTTAGTTTATACTACTTTGAGTATTTGTTTATCAATTATCTTCTCCAGCACTTTCATGCAGTGTGACAGGAGTTTGATACCTCTGTACTGCCCACAGTCACAAGTGTCCCATTTGTTTTTGTACACTGGTACTAGATTGCTTTTTCTCCATTCATATGGGATGCACCTCTCTCTCCATACTGCTATGAGTACCATCAGGAGTCGTTTCTCTCCTGACATCTTGACCATATCTGTTACGACCTCATTTGAGAATGCTGATTTTCCCTGATTTCATTTCCTTAGTGCTATTTTTACTTCTCGGGTGGGCTCCTCTACCGCTTTCACTGTAGGCTGTGTCTGGGGCAGTACATCTTCTGTGGGGGTTTCTTCATTCAAAAGTTGCTGGAAGTACTCCTTCCATCTGCCTTTGATGCTCTCTGGACTGTTAAGCAGGTTGTTGCTGGCATCCCTTATGAATGATGCCTGATGACTGTCTTCTTTATCTTTCTGTCTCTGCCTTGCAACCTGATAGTTTCTTTGTGCCCTCTGCTGAGTCACCTTCCTGGTGCTGGTAGAGTACCTCTGATGCCTTGTTCTTTGCTGTTGCAACTGCTCTCATAGTTTCTTTGTTAGCCAACCAACATTCCATCTTAGCCTCATCTGGCTTTTCTGTTTCCCACTTTTTCCTGTAGTTCTTCCTTCAATAACTTTCTGGACTTCTGTATTCCACCACCAGCTTTCCTTATGTACCTTACTTCTAAACCTGGTTCAGCCACATATTTACAGGATAGTCTTCACATATTTTGTTTTGAGATGTTGCCATTCTTCATTGACTCCACTTATTTCCTCTTCTTCCTGAGATGCTAGAGCCCTGAGTACTTCTTTGAACTCTTGCACTTTTGATCCAGTCATCCTCCAAGGATACTCTCCCTCATCACAATTCCCACACCATTTCTAGCATGAACCCCCCCCCCATTAGAAGACTTGGAATCCCAAGCCAACTGGCTTTGCTGCACTGCCCTTCATCCTTGTCTCCTGGATATATGGGATGTCCAGTCTCCTCTTCAGTACCATACCATCCACTTCCAAGCTGCAGCCTACCAGTGAACCTATATTCAATGTAACAATCCTTAGTTGATGTTTGGCAGATTGACTGGTTTTCCATCCAGCATTCACTCAACAGACCTGTCCTAGGTAACTTAGGTTGGGCAATTGGATGCTTGTTGGCCAGTATTTTATTGACCCAAGGATTCTGGGCATTATGGTGGGTATGCACTAACCATAAGAGACACATAGAACCTTTCCACTGTTAGCATGACTCCCTGGCATAGGTTGGAGTAGGCTGGATCCTCAACCCGCATATCAGCAGCAAATACTCATGTCCATTTTGGCTATGTTAATAAATATGATCAAATCAGCTAGAACCAGTTTTAGACCATTGAGTGGCTACCCCCACCATGATGCATAGTCTAGTGGATACTGTGCAGCACATTTGATGCCTAAAGTAGTTGGTCTTCACAAAATTATTTGTGTGTGTGTGTGTGTGTGTGTGTGTGTGTGTGTGTGTGTGTGTGTGTGTGTGTGTGTGTAAGGTCACTGTGAGAAGTACCTTAGAATTAAGCAGATGTGTCAGGTGGTTGGTAGTGTTTGAACACAGAGGAAGGATCCACATAAGACACACAAAGACAGGTGAAGTGGTAACAGGACAAGCAGTGATAAGCTGTTGAATGGTAGGAGCAGCTCTACAGTAGCATACATAATCAGTGTTAAGGATGTTATAGCCAAGGCAAACTAATGTGGTAGAATCAGTGCATGCACACATGCATAATGTAATGAAATATAGCTGTAGCTAATATCTGGCGAGCAAAACGCGAAAGCATTACTGCGCACTGATGCCATTTTATACATTTCTGAATTAGTCAGGCATTTTGAGTTCCTTCATTTGCATAATGTGTATGGCTCATTTGCTTGGCGTTCCTAATTTCCATGTCATTGTACAGTATTAGCAAGTGCTGCATAGTGTACAATACTGATCATTGTACAGTCAAGCTACCTGTATCTTAGAATCACCCACACCATGCTCATGGGTGCTAACCATACTCATGGGTGCAGTGCTAAATTTATCTTAGAATCACCCACACCATGTGCATGGCTGGTAACCATGTTAATTTGTGCAGCACTATCGTACCTTAGAATCAACCACACCCTGTGTGTGGCTAGTTAGCACACTATTTTGTGTGATGCTACCTTTGTCTTAGAATCAGCCCAACTCTGTGCATGGCTAGTAACCATGCTAATTTGTGCAGAGCTACCATTGTCTTAGAATCACCCACAGCCTGCTATGGCTAGTAACCACAATAATTTATGAAGCACTATCCTTGCCTTAGAATCACCCACGCCCTTTGCATGGCTACTAATAATGATAATTTGCATAACACTATCTTTATCTTAGAATCACCCACACCCTCTGAGTGGCCGGCAACCATGCTAATTTGTGCAGAACTATCTTGTCATTGAATCGTGTACATCCTGCGCATGACAGCTAAGCATGCCAATTTGTGCAGTGCTATCTTCATTTTAGAATCACCCACACCTTCTGCATGGCTACTAACCAGGCTAATTTGTGCTGCACTATCTTTATCTTAGAATCATCTGCACCCTGTACATGGCCGGTAACCATGCTAATTTGTGGAATGCTATATTTCACCCTGTGCATGGCTAGTAACCATGCTAATTTAAAATAGTGTTATCTTTGTCTTAGAACTCTTACAGCCTGCACATGGCTGGTAACCATGCTGATTTATGAAGCGCTATCCTTGCCTTTGAACCACCTACACCCTGTTGATGGCTGCTAACCATGCTAATTTGTGCAGTGCTAACTGTTTTAGAATCAACCACACCCTGAGCTTTTCTGTTAACCATGCAATTTGAGTACTGCTATCTTTGCTTTAGAATATCCCACAGCCTGTGCATGACTGGTAACCATGCAAATCTGTGTACCTCTGTCTTTATCTTCCATCTTTGTGAGTACCAGATCTAGGATATTTATTCTCCTAGTGGTAGTGCAGACTAACTGCTCCTGGACATTTGAATTTACAAAGTTAAGAAATATTTGGGCCTGAATGTTAGTTTTCATGTATGCCTCCCAATTAATGGAGAGATACTTAAAATCACCCATAAGTATGGTATTGGACTGGATGGTGAATGATTCGAATAACTTTAGGTATGAGGTATGGGTTTCCTTGTTCATGGTAGGAGACCTGTAGCTAGCAAGAATATGGTAATGGATTTTTCCCATGGTTATTTGGACATGGAGTAGCTCAAGCATGTTACATTGTTTGACCAGCATTGATGTGTGCTTATCCTTTATGTAGGTAGATGCAACTCTGCCTTTTGCTCTTTCATGTTCAGTGGGTGGTCGGAATGTATGAAAGGCATTATAGCCATACACTGCTGGAGTGCTTTCTGTGACTTTGAACCATGTTTTAGTAACTGCAAAGATGTCAGCATTCTCTAGGGACTGCAGTTTCTTATTGAGACTCCTACCCATACCTCTCAACTTCTTAACTCAAGAAATCTGGACAAAGCCTAACGTAATGGAGGGACAACAGCCCAAAAAATAGGGACAGACTTTAAATATTGCTATTATAAACTTAGAAAGTTGTTAGAATAACAGGATTTAACAATATTTGTGTTGGCAGTTATTTTTCTGAAGGATATGAAGTCTGAAACTCTAATGTATGCCATTATTTACTGACTTTAATCATCAGTGATTTGCCAGAAAACCTCGAGTTTTATGAAGAACAAGCCAAAAATATAAGACAAAATCTGGACATTCTGCAAATATCTGGACAGTTGAGAGGTGTACTCCTAGCATTGAGAAGTAAAACCTTTAGCTTGTCCTGAGTAGCTTTTGTTATGTTGGAAGGTTTGTCTGTTTGGGAATGTGCAAAAAAGGCACTATAGGGGTGGGTAATGTTTTGGCCAATATCCTAAAGCCTAGAAGTCACAGGTAAAAATCATCCCTGTCAAAGCAGCATGGCCTGTCAACCATGTCCTACAAGGCCGACAGGTATTGGACCTCTTTAGAATGACACAGGTAGCTAAGCCAATTGTTACAAGCCACGATGCTTCGCTAGGGACGGCTTGCACCTGTCACCCCTGGGCTTTCGGATATTAGCAAAGGCTCTTGCTACCCCCATAGTGCCTTTTTTAGGCAAGGCTCAAAAGACAAACCCACCTCTATAGGTATCACAAGGGATAAGAAACTAAGAGTAATGCTACTCAACGCCAGAAGTCTAAACCTCAAGAACCACTTGAAACTCTCCTTAGCATGGAGAACATCGATATCTGTGCAGTAACAGAAACCTGGTTCAGGGCTCCCGAGAGCACCCCAGCGCTACCAGGTTATACCTCATACCATGCTTTTTGGCCCCAAAACTTGGACCGAACCACAAAAGGAGGGGGAGTATCGATATTCATCAAAGATACCCACACCTCCAGGTTGGTGGCAAAGCACAAAGCATCAGAGACTATCCATGTGTGACTAACAGTAGGTAAAACTGCCTTCCAGTTTATAGCCTGCTACAGACCACCCTCCCAAACACAGGAACCCCACTTGGCCTTCCTGAGAACACTGGAAAATATGACGGTCTCTCCAAACACCATTATATTGGGCGACTTCAACTACCCAAACATAGACTGGGAGCATTACTCTAGCTCCAACACCCTAGCCCAAAGGTTCCTAGAATTCATAAACTCAGATGCTATGGAACAACTTGTTACCACTCCCACAAGACGGGAAAACATACTGGACCTGATCATCACCAACATGGGGACTCTATGCTCCAGACCAGAAGTGTATCCCTCACTGGTAAGATCAGACCATAAACTGATCTCACTGGATATTCACATCCCGACCCCACCCCCTGCCCAGAAAACCACAGTGAAAAACTTCTCTAAAGCAAATTTCACACTCCTCAAAACCGAGGTGGATTCCTTCAAAGCCCCCGGGCCTGTGGAAAATACGGCCCAGATGGCAGAATCCTTTATAAATGCATTCTATGAACACCTTCAGGAATGCATGGATCATGCAATCCCAGATAAAACCAAGACCCAATCCTCCAAAGGCAGACGTCCTGTCTGGTGGACCCCAGCCATAAACAAACTATACAATAGAAGGAGGAAGCTACTACATGATAGAGCAAAATCCCAAAAAGGGAAGGCATCTCTGATCAGTATTAGCAAAAAACTAAGGGCACTCATAAAATTGTCTAAGGCCAGCTTCGAAAGAAAAATTGCACAGGACACTAAGGATAATCACAAGGCTTTCTTTAGTTATGTTAGGAACCTGGGTGGGAATTCCCACATATGCTCAGAATTAGTCCAAAATGACAAGAAATACACCAAACCCACAGACATTGCCAACATCCTAGCTGACAGGTTCAGCGCAAACTCCCCCTCCCCACCAAAAGGGCAAATATCTATCCCAGCAGAGTGCTGCCCCCCTGTCATCTCAGATGCTCAGGTAAGAGCCACCCTCTCCAAAGCAAAAAACACAACATCAATGGGACCAGACGGTGTCCCCGGCTGCGTCCTACATGAACTCCAAGAAGAGCTAAACCCAAACATAAAACTACTGTTCAGTCTCAGCCTTACTACAGGATATGTACCCAAAGAGTGGCGTACAGCAACAGTGGTCCCTCTCCACAAAGGTGGTGCCTCAACGGACCCTGAAAACTATCGCCCCATAAGCCTGACTAGCTTGGTCTGCAAAGCTATGGAAAGGATCATCATGGACCTCATAAATAAAGATATTGGGGACCTACAGACACTGGATCCTACCCAGTTCAGCTTTGTTAAGGGCAGATCCTGCCTCTTAAACCTGGTCAACTTCTTTGCAACAGTCACCAAGGCCATTGACGAAGGGAAGGTGGTCCACACAGCCTACCTGGACCTCGCAAAAGCCTTCGATACAATACCCCACTCAGGCATTATAGATAAGCTCACCAGCTTAAATATAAACCCCTATGTCACTAGATGGGTTGCAAACTGGCTCAAGGACAGAACCAACATGGTTAGAATTGCTGGAGCCATGTCAGACTCCAAACCAGTTACAAGTGGCATCCCACAAGGCTCAGTCCTGGGACCTCTCTTGTTCGGTATATATTTCTCGGAGGTACAGGCCAACACAGAAGGACTGTGGCTGACCAAGTTCGCAGATGACTGCAAACTGGGTGCCATAATCGACTCTCCAGCCAACACAAGCATCCTCCAAAAGGGCCTCATAGAAACAGACAACTGGTGCCAGAGCCATGGCCTCAAGCTAAACGCCAAAAAGTGTATAGTCAACCCCTTTGGCAAAAACAAAGTGCCCACAAATTACCACATAGGTGGTAATCCATTAAGTACAGAAGAAGTAATTAGGGACCTGGGGACCCAAGTTGATAGCAATCTCTCATTTGACAACCACGTGGCCAAAGTGGTTAGAAAAACATTTTATATAGCCCACCTAATCATGAAGGCATTCACATCTAGATCAGGGGAGGTCATCGTGCCTCTTTACTCATCCCTCATCAGGCCCATAATCGAGTACAATGCCCCTTTTGGGATGTACCTTACCAAACACCTGCAGCAACTGGAAAGACCCCAAAGGTACCTCACCAAGAGGATCAAAGGGCTCAAACAGATGCCATATGCTGCCCGGTTAAAGAAACTCCAGCTCTACTCAGTGGCATACCGCCTGCTCAGAGGCGACCTGTGCCTGATGTATAAAGCCATGTCCAACCCGGAATTAAGGGACATGCTGCACCTCAAAAAATCCAAATCCCATCGAGCTACACGCTCAAGAGACTTGAACCTCAGCACTGAAATAAATAGGACATGCTGGAGGGACAGATTCATAGCCCAGAGGCTCCCTTCACTCTGAAATAAAATCCCAGTCCAGGTTAGGCAGAGTCCCTCATTGACTCTCTTCAAGAGGAATCTTGATGAGTGGATGGGAGATCGTTGGTTTACCCAGGGTATCACTTCTGTGTCACTGTTAGACAGAGGCACAGTATACTAACCTCGAAAAAGGGCATAGCAAAATTAATTTAAAATGGGTGGCAAAAGCCAAACATACTCTGGCTAGGCTTATAAATGCCCTAGGGCAAATAGCGTAGTATGAACCTATGAACCTATAAAGTTGATCATTTTCTGCTGGTATCATCCTTGGAGACCACAGAATGCTATTCAATGCTACTGTATGTGATACATATTCTGAGAGCTTAATCATGTCTTTCTTCATATAGTCCAAGTAGGTAAATCACCCACAGCCTGCCCGTGGCTGGTAACCATGTTGATTTACGAAGCACTATCCTTACCTTTTAATCACCCGCAGCCTGTTTATGGCTGCTGTGCATGCTAATTTGTGCATCCCTATCTTTATCTTAGAATCACCCACACCCTGTGCATGACAAGTAAGTATGCTAATTTGTGCAGCTCTCTGTTTGCCTTAGAATCCCCCTTATCCTGTGCATGGTTAGTAACCATGCTAATTTGTGCAGCTCTGTCTTTGCCTTAGAGTCTCCCTTATCCTGTGCATGGTTAGTAACCATGCTAATTTGTGCAGCTCTGTCTTTGCCTTAGAATCCCCCTTATCCTGTGCATGGTTAGTAACCATGCTAATTTGTGCAGCTCTGTCTTTGCCTTAGAATCCCCCTTATCCTGTGCATGGTTAGTAACCATGCTAATTTGTGTAGCACTGTCTTTGCCTTGGAATCCACCTTATCCTGTGCATGGTTAGTAACCATGCTAATTTGTGCAGCTTTGTCTTTGCCTTAGAATCCCCCTTATCCTGTGCACGGTTAGTAACCATGCTAATTTGTGCAGCTCTGTCTTTGCCTTAGAATCCCCCTCATCCTGTGCACGGTTAGTAACCATGCTAATTTGTGCAGCTCTGTCTTTGCCTTAGAATCCCCCTCATCCTGTGCATCGTTAGTAACCATGCTAATTTGTGCAGCTCTGTCTTTGCCTTAGAATCCCCCTTATCCTGTGCATGGTTAGTAACCATGCTAATTTGTGCAACTCTGTTTTTGCCTTAGAATCCCCCTTATCCTGTGCATGGTTAGTAACCATGCTAATTTGTGCAGCTCTGTCTTTGCCTTAGAATTCCCTTATTCTGTGCATGGTTAGTAACCATGCTAATTTGTGCAGCTCTGTCTTTGCCTTAGAATCACCCTTATCCTGTGCATGATTAGTAACCATGCTAATTTGTGGAGTGCTGTATTTGTCTTAGAATCACCCACAGCCTGCCCGTGGCTGGTAACCAGGCTAATTTATGAAACACTATCCTTGCCTTTAAATCACTCTCACCCTATTCATGGCTGGTAATCATGCTAATTTGTGCAGACTTATTTTTGTCTTAGAATCACCCATAGCTTGCCCATGGCTGGTAACCATGGTAATTTATGAAGCACTCACCTTACCTTTCTATCACCCATGCCTTGTTCACATCTGCTAAGCATACTAGTTTGTAGAGCACTATATTTGCCTCAGAATCACCCACACCCTGTGCATGGATAGTAATCATGCTAATTTGTGAAGTGCAATCTCTGTCATCTCTGTCTTAGAATCACGCACACCCTGTGCATGGCTGCTAACCATACTAATGTGTACAGCAGTATATTTATGTTAGAATCAGCCATGCCCTGTGCATGTCTGGTAACCATGCAATTTAATCAGAGCTATCTTTGCTTTAGAATCACCACAGCCTGTCCATGATTGGCAACCATGCTAATTTATGAAGCATTATCCTTGCCTTTGAATTGCCCACACCCTCTTTTTGGTTGCTAAGCATGCTAATTTGGGCAACTCTATCTTTATCTTAAAACTACCCACACCCTGTGCATGGCTGGTAACCATGCTAATTTGTGCAGGGCTATCTTTGTCTTAGAACTTCCCCCAGGCTGCTTGTGGCTGGTAACCATGCTAATTTATGCAGCACTATCATTGCCTTTGAAACACATGCAACTTGTGCATGGCTGCTAAGCATGCTAATTTGTGTAAATCTATCTTTTTGTCTTAGAATCACCTACAGCCTGCCCATGGCTTGTAACTGTTTTGATTTATGAAGCACAATCCTTACCTTTGAATCACCTACACCCTACTCATGGCTGCTAAGCAAGCTAACTTGTGCAGTGCTATCTTTATCTTAGAATCACCTACTCTCTGTGCATGGCTGGTAACCATGGTAATTTGTGCAGCAGAGTGTGCTAACAGTCTATTAATCCCAACCATAACCTTTCATTTTGTCTACGTTCTGTTCATAAGATTCAAAGGATATGAACACATTAACTGAGCTCATATCTAAACTAAGTTTTCATATGTGTAGTACCTTCACCCTCTGGATAAAAAATAGCTCTCCATTTCATTCATTTAATGAGTTATAAAGTTGCATTGTTTGAGATGACTTCATTATGAGCAAAAAGGTATTTAGCATATAGACTGTGATTTCTCAGTTTTGTCCAGGGATGTGTTAACGTTTTCCTGAACATCTGAGTTAGTAACCATGCTAATTTGTGCAGCTCTGTCTTTGCCTTAGACTCCCCCTCATCCTGTGCACGGTTAGTAACCATGCTAATTTGTGCAGCTCTGTCTTTGCCTTAGAATCCCCCTCATCCTGTGCATCGTTAGTAACCATGCTAATTTGTGCAGCTCTGTCTTTGCCTTAGAATCCCCCTTATCCTGTGCATGGTTAGTAACCATGCTAATTTGTGCAGCTCTGTTTTTGCCTTAGAATCCCCCTTATCCTGTACATGGTTAGTAACCATGCTAATTTGTGCAGCTCTGTCTTTGCCTTAGAATCCCCTTATTCTGTGCATGGTTAGTAACCATGCTAATTTGTGCAGCTCTGTCTTTGCCTTAGAATCACCCTTATCCTGTGCATGATTAATAACCATGCTAATTTGTGGAGTGCTGTATTTGTCTTAGAATCACCCACAGCCTGCCCGTGGCTGGTAACCAGGCTAATTTATGAAGCACTATCCTTGCCTTTAAATTACTCTCACCCTATTCATGGCTGGTAATCATGCTAATTTGTGCAGACTTATTTTTGTCTTAGAATCACCCATAGCTTGCCCATGGCTGGTAACCATGGTAATTTATGAAGCACTCTCCTTGCCTTTGTATCACCCATGCCTTGTTCACATCTGCTAAGCATACTAGTTTGTAGAGCACTATATTTGCCTCAGAATCACCCACACCCTGTGCATGGATAGTAATCATGCTAATTTGTGAAGTGCAATCTCTGTCATCTCTGTCTTAGAATCACGCACACCCTGTGCATGGCTGCTAACCATACTAATGTGTACAGCAGTATATTTATGTTAGAATCAGCCATGCCCTGTGCATGTCTGGTAACCATGCAATTTAATCAGAGCTATCTTTGCTTTAGAATCACCACAGCCTGTCCATGGTTGGCAACCATGCTAATTTATGAAGCATTATCCTTGCCTTTGAATTGCCCACACCCTCTTTTTGGTTGCTAAGCATGCTAATTTGGGCAACTCTATCTTTATCTTAAAACTACCCACACCCTGTGCATGGCTGGTAACCATGCTAATTTGTGCAGGGCTATCTTTGTCTTAGAACTTCCCCCAGGCTGCTTGTGGCTGGTAACCATGCTAATTTATGCAGCACTATCATTGCCTTTGAAACACATGCAGCTTGTGCATGGCTGCTAAGCATGCTAATTTGTGTAAATCTATCTTTTTGTCTTAGAATCACCTACAGCCTGTCCATGGCTTGTAACTGTTTTGATTTATGAAGCACAATCCTTACCTTTGAATCACCTACACCCCACTCATGGCTGCTAAGCAAGCTAACTTGTGCAGTGCTATCTTTATCTTAGAATCACCTACTCTCTGTGCATGGCTGGTAACCATGGTAATTTGTGCAGCAGAGTGTGCTAACAGTCTATTAATCCCAACCATAACCTTTAATTTTGTCTACGTTCTGTTCATAAGATTCAAAGGATATGAACACATTAACTGAGCTCATATCTAAACTAAGTTTTCATATGTGTAGTACCTTCACCCTCTGGATAAAAAATAGCTCTCCATTTCATTCATTTAATGAGTTATAAAGTTGCATTGTTTGAGATGACTTCATTATGAGCAAAAAGGTATTTAGCATATAGACTGTGATTTCTCAGTTTTGTCCAGGGAAGTGTTAACGTTTTCCTGAACATCTGAGACACTGAAGCATCAGTAAGAAAGTGATAATTAATGGTGAGGACTCAGGGAGTGTGTCCTCAGCAAATACTTTTATCACTGTCTGCTACATTTAGTCATCATTGTAATTTTATAGTTTTTAAAGCAACTAGAATATTATACCATCACTATCAGAACATGGATCATGACAAAAAAAGAACCACAGAAGATTTTACAACACTCTAAAAAGTTCTGTGTATAGAGAAGATTTTATTTGACATGTCTGGAAAATATCTTAACCTGTTATCAATGGCAATACATTTGTGTCTTCTGAGATTGCCCAAATCACACCACTGGGTGGTACTTTTGTGCAAAGTTTCTGAGGATACCTCTCGACCTCTTAGTGTAGGAAATCTGGATGAATCCTACAATGATGGGGGAAAACTCCCAAAAATAGGAACATATTTTAAATATAGCTCTTATAAACTTAGAAAGCTGATAGAATGACAACATTTGTGTCGGCATGCATTTTCTGAAGGATGTGAAGTCTGAAACTCAAATACATGTCATTATTTAATACATACATATATACATATAAATATTTCAAGCACAGGCATTAATGCCTTTCTAGCTTGCCAATATAACAAAACACTTGTTCCCATAATAAGTATCCAGTCTGTTCTTAAAAATATCTAAACAAGTACTTGCTTTAATGTAATTTGGTAGTCTGTTCCATGCATCAGCTACTCTGTCAGAGAACCAATTAGTACACTTCTCATTCCAATAGAATATTCTACGAAGGTTGTCTGATGATTCTCTAGTACTTTTTGTTAACCCCAAACATTCCCAGAGGTAGTTGTTACTAAATGCCCTATATACCTACCTGAATAAGATCTCTTAGATATCTATAAGAGACACTGTACAAGTTCAGATATTTTAGTCTTTCATAATAACTTAAATGTTCACATCCATGGATACCCTTGGTATATTTCCGCTGTACTCTTTCCAGTTTATTCATGCCTGTTTTCTTATAGGGTTTCCATATTGTTATTCCATACTCAAGTTTGGGACTAATGTAAATAAACAATGACTTCATTATTTTTGATTTCCTAGACTTTATAAATCTTTTTATACAACCTATAGATCTACAACTATCATTAACCAACTGGTTGATATGATTAGAAAAACTCATAGCTGAATCTACCCATATACCCAGGTCCTTAAATGAGTCTACAGTTTCAATCACTGCGTGCTGTATTAAATATTCACCTTTCAATTTCTGCCTACCAATTCTCATATGCTTAGTTTTTGATGTATTTATCAGCATATTATTCTCCTGTTCCCAAATGGTCAATTTAGTCAAGTTATTTTGCAGACATGCCTTATCTGTAACACATGTAATCAGTTTACTCAATTTCAGGTCATCTTCATATAGACTGTAGAACACCTCAGATGAAAATGTTAGGTCTGAAAGATACAATCTAGACAAGTAAGAGCCTAGGACAGAGCCCTGTGGGACACCCAGACTGTAACCAATGATTCTGCCTGTCCAGCTGCTGTATGATACTTGCTATGTCCTATTTGCAATCCATGCAGCTATCAATCTTATCAAGAGTACATCAGTACCTAGTTGTACTAATTTAATCAGTGTTATGTGTATGACCCTGTCAAATGCTGAAGTTAAATCTATATAAATTACATTACAGCACAATTTTTCATTCATAGCTGTTATTATATTGTTATAGAACATCATGTTACAGGTGGTAATAGATCTGTTTTCAACATATGCATGCTGATATATGTATGTATGTATTTAATGACTTCAATCCTGAGTGATTTGCCAGAAAACCACAAATTTTATGAGGAACAGACCAAAAGTGTGAGGCAAAAATCTTGACAATCTGGGAAAATTTGGACAGTTAAGCGGTATCCATCTAAGTAATTCCATGGTTTAATACGAAATAAAAACAGAACAATTATTTTTGTCTTAGCTAACCAGTGCAATCAGTAACAAATTCAGGGGTATAGAACAATGCACTGCTTGATATGTGATGTCCTGAACATGCATGGACACATACTTTTTCAGAGTTACTTATTTTTGTTACTCTTCATACACTGACCTGCTTCACTTTTCAGCTATTTGTGATGATTCTGCATTGTCCTTTTCCGTGTTACTATGTAATGATGAAAAATCTCAGCAGTACAAATCATAAAATGGGTATTTGAATAGGGAAGCTATGTATGTGTCAATCTTGTAATTTCTGTCCCCCTCTTTTAGTTTATGTACAATAAATCAAAAACTCAAACTGTCATGCCTCTTTTGTCTGCGTTTCTTCTCATTTATCTGTTTGTTTATTTATGTATTTGTTGCTTGGATTAGGCCTGCTGAGCCAAAGGATCATTTACAGTGGAGAAACTGAAAAGAAAAGCTTCACAGTCAAAAGCTAAGGGCAATTTCAGAGCCCTGAATCAACCTAAGAAGGATACCATTGATTGGTAGGAGGAAACCAGAGCACCTTGAGAAAACTGATGCAGACAAGGCATGCCATACAGACTTTACCCTGACATCTGATGGCTAGAACTGAACCACAGACCCTGGGCCTCAGATGCAGTAATCTTACCAATTAAAGCATTAGGTACTTTCTGGGAGCTTTTTCCATATACCCCTTTTTAACTATATAATATATGGGGAACTCCTATGTGAATGACTTCTTTCAAATAATGTGCAATTTTGGCAAAAAGCACAGTATCACACAGCTGGGCATCACTCTAATGGATGACTCCCACACCACTAGTACAAATAACATTTTCTTTGTGATGTTCTATTCCTTGTGTTGTGCCTGTCAGAACTTATTAGCTGGATGTCTTATAGCATTAATGTTTCAACAATAGATGTGAATTCCTGTTCTTAGTAACATAGAATTACCAGTATTATTATAAGCTGTTACATTTCGTCCGGCTTATGGTTCACATTTCAATGCTAATACAAAGTGCACCTTAAGTGTGTTATATTTTTACTATATAATTAGTGGAGCTGTAGAAGTGTAGCTGTTATTGGTACTCTTATCATAGTCCATGTCTGATTTCCCGGACACAGCTAACAAAGCTGCACTGCATCTATCTGGTGCATGAACAACATCCATCACTCTCTAACAGACATATTGCTCCAACTGCTCTGCTAAATAAGACGTCTGTGATGTTCCATCTGGGGACAGACCCCCAACAGTTACTGAAGTTTGGTGATGTAGGAAGGCTCTCAAGGTGGCTGCAGATGAATGCTGTATTGCAAAGATTTGCTACATTTTGGTATGTGATGTTCCATCTGGGGCCAGACCCCAACAGTTACTGGTGTTTGGTGATGTAGGAAGGCTCTCAAGGTGGCTGCAGATGAATGCTGTATTGCAAAGATTTGCTACATTTTGGTCTGTGATGTTCCATCTGGGGCCAGCCCCCAACAGTTACTGGTGTTTGGTGATGTAGAAAGGCTCTCAAGGTGGCTGCAGATGAATGCTGTATTGCAGAGATTTGCTACATTTTGGTCTGTGATGTTCCATCTGGGGCCAGACCCCAACAGTTACTGGAGTTTGGTGATGTAGGAAGGCTCTCAAGGTGGCTGCAGATGAATGCTATATTGCAGAGATTTGCTACATTTTGGTCTGTGATGTTCCATCTGGGGCCAGACCCCAACAGTTACTGGAGTTTGGTGATGCAGAAAGGCTCTCAAGGTGGCTGCAGATGAATGCTGTATTGCAGAGATTTGCTACATTTTGGTCTGTGATGTTCCATCTGGGGCCAGCCCCCAACAGTTACTGGAGTTTGGTGATGCAGGAAGGCTCTCAAGGTGGCTGCAGATGAATGCTGTATTGCAGAGATTTGCTACATTTTGGTCTGTGATGTTCCATCTGGGGCCAGACCCCAACAGTTACTGGAGTTTGGTGATGCAGAAAGGCTCTCAAGGTGGCTGCAGATGAATGCTGTATTGCAGAGATTTGCTACATTTTGGTCTGTGATGTTCCATCTGGGGCCAGACCCCAACAGTTACTGGAGTTTGGTGATGCAGGAAGGCTCTCAAGGTGGCTGCAGATGAATGCTGTATTGCAGAGATTTGCTACATTTTGGTCTGTGATGTTCCATCTGGGGCCAGACCCTAACAGTTACTGGAGTTTGGTGATGTAGGAAAGCTCTCAAGGTAGCTGCAGATGAATGCTGTATCGCAGAGATTTGCTACATTTTGGTCTGTGATGTTCCATCTTGGGCCAGACCCCAACAGTTACTGGAGTTTGGTGATGCAGGAAGGCTCTCAAGGTGGCTGCAGATGAATGCTGTATTGCAGAGATTTGCTACATTTTGGTCTGTGATGTTGCATCTGGGGCCAGACCCCAACAGTTACTGGAGTTTGGTGATGCAGGAAGGCTCTCAAGGTGGCTGCAGATGAATGCTGTATTGCACAGATTTGCTACATTTTGCTGGTTGCTTTTTAAAGTTTACTTAGATTATTTTCTGAGCCAAGCTCAGTCACAAAGTAAAGGCCAATGTCCTGCTGGTTTGCATTTTTTGTTACTCTCTCATGGCCAGGAGGTGGCTAGCTAACAGTTGGAATGCCTATACAACTGGGATTTGTGTAAGATGCTGTTTTGGCAAGTAAATGTTTGGAGACTTTAGTGACTGGATGAAAGTTTAAGGAGAGGCTTCCACTTGGAAAGTTGCTTGGATTTTGTTTTCGTAATATTTGTTTGTGATAGTAGCAATGCAGACCTGCTGTCTTTTGAGGCATTGCCTCATGTGCCTGAATTCTACATCTTTCCTGCAGCATCATTTTGTTATTTGTAATCTGTTGCTGAAATTAATTGTGTGAATCATCTGGAGGGATTAGACTGGTTAAGGTTCCTGTACTGGCAAGTGTTCCATCAGTCTGTAGGTGGTGTGTGACTGCTTCTGCTGATGACTTCAAACTTTGGCACACTGCTGTTCTGGACTGCTCACTGAGTATATTATGGCATTCATTGGAATGGTTTAAGCTAGACATTTTTGAGACACTGTTTTCATGTCTCATACTTGTTTGTTGCTTGGCTTTGCATGATATATATTGCTCAGTCATTATTATGCTTGTGTTCAGTGTGTGTGTGACTAAATTTCATTCAATTTCTAGCAAGTTTTTATAACATCTCCCATTGTTCTTTAACACTGCATTATATTTGCTTTAGAAAATTGTCCACTATGAATTTTAAATGATCACTCTATATAATTATTTTTGTTTTATTCATCATATTTATTGTTCAATTTCTTGTTATTGAACAGTGTTTGGGTAATTCAGTACTATAATAAATATGAATCGAAACTAAAGTTTCTGCCATGCAAACTACTGCCATAATTATGCTCTGTTAAACAAAGATATTACTTTAAGTACAGAGCTGCTGTGCTAAATAAAGCCATTGTCCCATTATCTTTATTGCCACACACTATCAGAGTTCTATTATCCAGTAATTATATCTTAGTGTGTCTGTGTTCTCCTAGCTTTTTATCTTGTTAATCTCCTCAAAGTAAAATATAGGGAATGACCCTGGATGCCTACTTAATTGGTTGGACTTAGCATTCTGTAAGTCATTACTACACCTGTGTGGCTACACTGATAACTACCTCAGCAGCTGTTCCATATTATAGACAGACAGTAGCTGTAGTACCTTTTCAGTTTCAAGTTTTTTTTTAATGATAAAGTAGCCACACTACCCAATGCACACAAAAGTAAGGACTGATTACAAAAGCAAGCTTCAGCTTTGAGTTTGGGGTTACCAGCAGCAGGAATATCCATATATTTTATTTAGTGGGATATCAACCTACACAAAGCAGCACTTTTCCCACAAAAGTAAAACCAGGTTAGTGTATTAAACCAGCAACAGTGTCCATACACTTTGTAAAACAAGACAGTGACCCACTCAAAATGGTATCCCTCCCACATAAATAAAGGTAGATTATTGCATTATATCAGCAACAGAATCCATACACCTACCTCTTGAAATGCACAATGTTCAATATCTACTAATGTATAACTATTTTATACTGTAATAGCTGCATTTATTTCATATAAATACAACTAATTAGCAAATGAAAATGCAATTTGTTAATGTATATTACTTTATGTCTATTCATGTAAATTACTGAATGTCTGTTTAAAAATATTTATAATATGTTGGATCTGTTCTCTCCAGGCCTTTGCCGAAAAGGGATTTTTTGGCTAAACTCAGTTAGACAAATCCAGTAAATAAGAGTAAAATAAAAGTAAAATAAATAAATCCACTTTGCTGACTGTGATAGCAACACACTCAAAGCAGAGTCTCCCTCCTGCGAGTGAGGGCAGTTTACCACATCAGAGGCCTACATTGAACCTGGAGGATAATCAATAGCAGTCTTTACTTTGTTGAATGACATAGCAACCCACTCAAAGGTATATCACTTCCATGACATTCATCACAACTTTAAGCCCACCTGTGTGAACACCCATGACAGCCACAGCCTCCTAACCCCACCCCTACAGTCCCCTTATTCCCTCCAGCACTTTTTTAACAATTGTGGGGAGACAGCTGATCCATCATTCAGGCAATCACAAGGGTGCTAATATCCTGGTAATGAAAGCATTTTGAACAACCTAACCTCCCCAACACTACCCTGTGGGTGGGGGTGAGGGGGCAACAAGTGAACAGTGTCACTGCAGTGGCTCACAATGCTCTCCCTTTGTTGTCACCACATGCCAAGATGGTTTTAAATAAAAGATCACCAAAGTTTTACATTTACTTCAAAATATAGGTGATTGCAGGAAGAAGCCCTGATGCACTTATGCTCAGCAAAGACATTTTGATGGAGGCACTCATACTGTTGTATTAAGACATTGAAAATGATGTCAGTCATTGACAATCTTAATTAAGAAGTACACTGATTGATGAAGGACACAAGGGGAAATGCTTTATCATTTAAGTGCTTTAGTAATGCACACAGATTTTGCCTTTTCAGCTAATTAATTATTTCTCTTGTTTTAAACTTTATCAATCCAACCCGAGTTTCTTATAAAGAGATTAACTCATTTGCTACTGTTAGGCATCTTGGATGAAACAGTTTTAAAGTTATATATTAATTTCTGATCTATAAAATCTAAATCATTCAAATATTCACTCTCACAAAACTATTTATAGATTTATGCTCATAAATTTATGGCTTATAAAACACAGTCATGACAGTGTTAGCATAAATAGCTACTGCTGTTCCAGGGTGTAGCTCTAACATGTTCTTGTACAAATTATTTTAACAGATACTTGGCTTGTCCAGGGTAACCTTCTGGAAAAATGCATGCATCTACAAATCATACATGTAGTTTCAGAATGAATAAATGCTGGAACGTAAATAACATCAGAAATATAGAAAATACAGTACACAAAAAATATGTCACTCTAGTGAATTCTGAAAAGCCATAATGAGCGCATTAAAAACATCATTTAGATGGAATAATGAACCATCTGACACACTTTTGTTGTGGTGTTTTATGAAATCTCAAATCTTTGTCATAGAAAATGATCCGTAATTTAGGACACATCGAATATAGGATATTTGCAAAACCAAAAATGAGCTGGTTCAACCAGCACCCCCCCCCCCCCACTCAACTCTTCAAGTGAAGTGAACAGCAAAAAAAAAAAAAGAAGAAGAAAAAAAGAAAAACTTTAACACGTAACTAATGCTCATTACAGTTAAATATATGACTCTTCCAATAAAAAGCAAAAAAAAGAAATGGATGTTCCTTCTACTGGCACACCAAGCAGGGGGCCAAATGCATGATACAGACACCCTTCTTCCTGCCCCAACCATTGAGGTCCTATTTCTGTGACCTGCTGACAACCCTCCTGTGATGAAAGGAGATACTGGCAGCCCAGCTAGTTGGAATTTTGTAAAGAATTGTATGTCATTGGTGAATATCAAAATGATTTATACAAGTTGCTTGTGTTGCAAATGTATTAGAACTGTATGTCATGTATATAACAAACTGCTTGTACAGATATGTGTTGAAAAGGGTGTTTGCAAAGTGTTGTTTGAAATGTAACCACAGTATGCCCTACTGGAAAAGAACAGAGATGTACATGCACTATTGTAACTGTTTAAATGTATATATTTTAACAGTGGAAACTGGGATACAGGAGGTTAACCTTAGTCTAATAAATTTTAGAAGAACAACTGTAATTAAATTACGTTATGGTTAGGCCATAAAATATGGTATTTTTCAGTTTTCAATGCAGCTAGAGACATAAAGTCTGTGCTGAGAAGCTTTTTGTATTGTCTTTAGGGTAAACTAATTACGAGCTTTGAAATTTGAAGGAATGTAATTGTTTTATGACTTCCAGCATCTGCCAAAGATCTGAATTCTATGTATTTTTACAGGTAGATGCTAAATGCTACCAGTTGCAATCAATGGTTGTTTTGGGCCTGGGAACTAGAAGTCAGATGACAAGTGATGCCATCTGCAAGCCAGCACAGCAGTAATGTTTGAAATATTAACTTGAGAAGTCTCTTAGTGAAACAGAGCATTCTGTATTCTGTCTTGGACCTGACAACAACTAGAAGATCCATTCAACACATCTGTATTGCTCTAATTAAGTTTCTATGGAATAGTAATTCTCTTAGACATACTCAAGAATATATTAAAGCTTAGCTTAGATATTTTTCTTTATTTATTTCAGACTGTCCTGCAATGTTGTTTTAAATATTTCCAGTGGTTTTTAACTCTGATGCCATTGTAAATATATATTTAATATTGTCTTGTTCTTTTATTTATTATTAAATAAGTTTAAACATTTCATTGTAGCTGATGTGTGTAGAGATATTTAATTTTTGAGAGTACTTGCATATTTATTTGGTGACACTGTGTGGGCCACTCCTAACAGCCTTGCTCTTGGTCAAATTACCATTTGTATTATACAATATCACAGTCAAAGGAGGCAGTGGAACACAGCAGTAAAATTCAAGAATTTAATCCCAGAACAAACAGTAGAACAAACAGTAAGTGCTTTTGCAGCAGCAGCTGCTTCATCAGACAAATAAAGATCCAAACTGTAGTACTTTTAAACAGCAAAGCAGCCAATTAGCATGCAAAAACAATTAGGAATTAACAAGAGCCCTTAAAGCCACACCAAAAAATGCAGCTCATAGCTCATTGTATAAACACAAAAACATTTCATTCATAAAAACATATAAAACATTTCATTCAACAGCCAAAAAATGCAGCTCAGAACTCATTATATAAACATGAAAACATTTCATACATAAAAGCATATAGAACATTTCATTCATAAAAACATTATAAAAATACTGAACATAATTAATATCTATCTGGCTAAGGGCCTATTCATTAAAACTGGTTTAATAGAAAAGTTATCATTGAGGCCTTTCCCCATATTAGCTTTCATTCTAATAATCCAATTCAATTCTTTGCTTTCTACCTAAGTTCTATGTGGGCCCCCCCTTATACCCACATTGACTTTCAACAGCCATAAACTTAAAATTGTGCTGAGCACCTAGTAACATGATGTGCTTAGATAAAGCATTAGTCTCAGGTCTCCTGGAGATATCATATTGATGCTCCCTCATCCTGTCTTGTAGCCTGTGTGTTGTCATCCCAATGTAGAAACAATAACAAACTGTGCAGTAGGCTAAATAAACTAGATTCACTGTGTTACAGTTAGCACTGTCTCTGAAAAACATCTTTTTATGCATATCTGGATGTTCAGATGCAGCACTGTCAATCAAATAACAGTAGTTACATGCCCGACAAGGAAATGTACCAATATTAAGGTGTGTATCAGTATTGGAGTTAAACTTTGGAAAAACATAGCAATTTCTTAAGTGATGTCGTATTCTTATACATATAGCGCGGGGCTTCTCCTACTATTGATTCCACTCTCTCATTAGATCTAAGTATATCCCAGTGTTTAGCATAGATGTCCTTCAACAATCTAGTGTTGCTGGCATAAATAACTGGAAGTCTCAGTTTACAGTTGGTCACTTTCTGTTTGCAAAATTGAGTGGGTGAAGAGAAATACGGCTTACCCTCCTGAGTTCTACATGTATATGCTCAAGCTGTAACCGAGCTAAATTCTTTCTTATTATAACCCCTCTCAAGGAATCACTGTTCCATATGTTTCAATTCACAAGAGAAGGTGGAGTCACCTGCTGTCAGTCTGGATGTTCTTAACATCTGTGCTGTCAACACATTATTAAAAATGTGCCCAGGATGTATACTCTGTCTGTGGACAAACGTATTCCTATGGCAACTTTTTCTATAGATTTCAGAAGTAAAAGCACCATCAAGTCCCCTGGTAATGTTAACATCAAGAAAACCCATACTTACAGTAGAGCTACTGGCCGTCAAACTAAGAAAGTCAGTACTACTGTTGAGTTGACCAATGTATTGAGACAGCTCATCACCAGTACCCTCCCACAGGAGGAACAGATCATCAGCAAATCTCCTGTAAAAAACAACCTGTCCAGGCTTGAGCTGAGGTATGATATGCATTTCCTCCCATTTTGCCATAACGAGGTTGGCGTAGCTATTGGCACGAGAGGTGCCCATAGCTACGCCATCCCTTTGTTTAAAAATACCTTCTTCAAACATACAAATGCTATTGTCAAAACTAAGTTCCATAAGCATACACAGTAAATCCATCTTATGGATCTCATAAGTGCCATCTTGCTTTACACAGTCTCCCAACATCTCTGTCCCTGTGTTGTTGGGTATGCACGTAAAGAGGGATTTCACATCTAATGCTATCATAATGCAACCAGCAACAGGTGGTTTAACTTGTATGTGATCAAATAAGTCCCTAAGGAACTGTTCAGTATCCTTTAAAATATAACGGTCCTTAGCTAAAATTGGTTTCAAATGTTGTTCAACATAGATGGAAAGGGGTTCAGTGCACCACCCCCTTCCAGCTACTATTGGTCTCATAGGGGGTTTACTGGCATGCTTATGTATTTTAGGGAGGCCCTGTATAGTGGGCAAAGTTGGTACTTGTATAATAAAATAATTAAAAAGATCAAGACTAATATGTCCAAGCTACAGACATTCAAACAATTCATTACATACTCTACTAATAGACTGTTCAACCTGTTGCATTGTAAATGGAATATAAATGAATGGATCATTGAGCATGACATACATTGCATTCTTGTAAAATGTATAGTCCATAACTACAAGACATCCACCTTTGTCTGCTGGTCTAAAGCTCAAGGTAGAATCCTGACACAATTGTTCTAGAGCTAACCTCTCATTAACTGACATGTTACATAAAGTCTTTGTATTGTTATTATTTTCATACAATGCATAAATGTCCCTAATGCATGCTTTTTAAAAACTTCAATAGCATCAACTGTGGGTGATATAAAGCAACTAGTTTTCCTAAAAATATTAGCATTATTATTACTAGTGCCATGTGAATCATTAAAAAACATCTTTAAACTGACATTTCTAGTAAAAGTCTTAAGTTCTATAATTTTTTCAGAGTCATTTTCGTAGCTGGTATGAAACTCATACCTTAGTTTAGAAGGTTCATTTCAATGGCCATTAGTCTATGACTAGATAAATTGCAAACTAGCATTGTTCCCACATCTTCTTCAATGTTAACGGAGTCCCTTCCTCTGCCGATGCCTTCCTCTTGAATCAGTTAATATGTTAATATGTATGTTAGGCAGAGATCGCCTCTGAGTAGGCATATGTGACTGAGTAAAGCTGGAGTTTTCTGAGATGGTCTGGGTAGGGTATCTGTTTGAAGCCAGTAATCTTCTTTGTGAGGTATTTCTGTGGCCTTTCTAGTTGTTGTAGATGTCTTGTGAGGTACATACCAAAAGGGATGTTTTTTCTCTATAATGGGTCTAATGAGTGACGAGTAGAGAGGAACAATGACCTCATTTTTCCTGGATGAGAAACCTTTTGTGATGAGGTGTGCCACTTAGAAGGATTTCCTGACTACTGTGGCGATGTGATTATCAAAGGAGAGACTACTGTCCACCTGTGTCCCAAGGTCTCTTATCACACTTTTGGTATTAAGTAGACTACCACCTATGAGGTAGCTCATGGGTATGGAGTTTTTACCAAAGGGGATGACAATGCACTTTTTGGCATTGAGCTTGAGGCCATGGCTTTGACCCCAGGCATCTGTCTCAGTGAGGCTCTTTTGTAGGATGTCCACATCGTTAGGAGTTTCAATTATGGCTCCTAGCTTGCAGTCATCCACGAACTTCATTAGCCAAAGACCTTCTGTGTTAGCCTGTACTTCAGAAAAGTAGATACCAAAGAGGAGAGGACCCAGGACTGAACCCTGTGGTACTCCACTTGTCACTGGCCTGAAGTCAGATTTGGAGTCCGCTACTTTCACAGTGTGGGTTCTGTCAGTGAGCCAGTTGGCAACCCATCTTGTGACATAGGGAGTTATACCTAGTTTAGTGAGTTTATCTATAATTCCAGAGTGGGGGGTGGTGTCAAAAGCTTTGGAGAGGTCTAGATAGGCTGTGTGAACCACCTTACCCTCATCTACTGCTTTGGTGACTGCTTCAAAGAAGTCAATCAGGTTTAGGAGACATGATCTGACTTTTACAAACCCGAACTGGGTGGGGTCCAGAGTTTGGAGATTACCAATGTCTTTGTTTATAAGTTCCATGATGATGCGTTCCATGGCCTTGCAGACCAGGCTCGTTAGGCTAATGGGGCGGCAGTTCCCGGGGTCCATGGTGGCTCTCCCTTTGTTGAGTGGGATAACCATCACTGTGCGCCATTCAGTGGGCACAAAGCCTGAGGTGAGGCTATGACTGAACATGGTGCTTAGGTGGGGTGCCAGTTCATTCTGTAGTTCATGTAGAACACAGCCTGGGATGTTGTCAGGTCCCATGGATGCTGTATTCTTGGCTTTGAAGAGTGTGGTTTTTACCTGTGCAGCCGTGATTACAGGAACTTTACATTCTTCCGGTATAGAGATGGGCCCTTTAGGGGGTGGAGGGGTAAAGTTAGCACTGAACCTATCTGCCAGGATGTTGGCAATATCAGTTGGTTCTGTATATTTAGTGCCACTGTGCTGTAACTCAGAGCAGATCTGAGTGTTGCCATTGAGATTCTTGACATAGCTATAGAATGCTTTGTGGTTGTCTTTAGAATCAGTGATGATTTTGTTTTCATAACTAGCTTTGGAGGATTTTATGAGGAATCTCAGCTTTTTACTGAGGCTGACCAGGGAGTTCTTCCAGTCATGGGATTTTACTCTTTTTTGAAACAGTTTCTTTCTTCTGTTGTAGAGTTTGTTTATGGCAGGGGATCACCAGATTGGCTTCTTTTTTTGGAGGATAGCATCTTGGTTCTGTTATGGATAGCACAATCCATGCACTCGTGTAAGTGCTTATAAAGTGCATTTGTGTAGGATTCAGCAGTTGTACCTCTATTGTCTGTCTGCATGGGTGTTGTGAAGTTTGCCACTTCTGTCTTGAGAAGCATGAAGTTGGCTTTGGAGAAATTTTTTACAGTGGTTTCCCTAATGGGGGGTGTATCAAGAAATGAGGATTGGGAATCCTGGGGCATGGTGGGGGATCTGTAGCAAGTTACAATTTGGATTGCGGTCTTGCCCAGAGTTAGTTGCACTTGGATAATCTCGGATGCATTTTTCTGAGCAACTAGCCTGGAGGTGTGGATATCCTTAATGAATATGGACACGCCTCCACCTTTAGTGTTTCAGTCCAGGTTAGGTGGCCAAAAGGTGTAGTATGAATTATAGCCTGGTAATGCAGGGGTGTTCTCTGGAGCCTTGAACTAGGTTCTCTGTCACTGCACAGATGTCGATGTTCTCCATTTTAAGGAGTGCCTCGAATGATGCATTTTGAGGATTAGACTTCTAGCATTGAGTAGCATTACCCTCAGATTTTGCTTGCTTGTACCTGTTACGGTGGTGAATTTGTCATTTGAATCTTGCCTAAAAAAGGCACTATAGGGGTGGCAAGAGCTTTAGCCAGTAATGTTAGCTTGCCTTACCAAGTAGCAGCAGCAGCAGCTGCTTTGAATGATATACAGTACTGTAGTCAGTTGCCTTAGACAGTTGCCCTCATATGCTGATGGCGTGAATGTCTGATTTCTGAATGAATCACAGTCACTATATTTGCTGACAATGCTGGGGTTATAACTGCACTATGGTAAAGAATGGATCTGGTTCTGTGTGAACTCTGATTGGTTAGAATTCACCTGCTTCACAGGAGAGGGACAAAGTAGTGTATAGTAGCAGGTTTGCCTGCATTGTATGGTAGTCTGTTGCTACTTGGGATTTTCCTGCCATGCAACAGAGAAGTTTGGGGGGGGGATAATCACATTGTGTCAGCACTAATATGCTGCTCAGCAAAAGGCCTGATTTTTTTGTGTGTAACTGACTCTGAAGAAGCCCAATGTTATGGGTGAAAGTCAGTGATTCTACATTTACAAAAAAGCTGTGGTTTTATTGAGTCATGGATCTTTTTATTCTTACTAATGTTGCTCAGCACTGTCTGCTGAACAGTGTACTAGTAGGGAGGGGGGTGCACTGCAGCTGCAAGCATTACACCAGCTGTTAATATACTAATGGACTCCCACTGTTTATACCATGAGAACCAATGAGTGCAACTGTGGTGTGGGTTTTGTGATTTGTGTATTACTGGAGGGTGTAGGTTTGCATATGAGCTTGGTGCTTGAGAAATTTCTGCTATGTAATAGAAAAAGACCATGCAGAGAGTTTTTCGCCATTGCCTGTGACTGTTTCATGAATTTCAAAGGACGTTTGTATGCCACAGTTTGGTATACAAGCCCTACACCACAGCTAACAGCCATTATGAATAGCACTCTTCATTATTTTGTATTAACAACATAAATAGTATTTCTAATACAATCATAACTCTTTTAACACATCAGTCTACCAATTTTTAGCATAATACAATATTATATAGCATACTAGAGATGGGAGAATTGTTTATATACAATTTTCTTGATGCGTGAAATATTTCAGACATTTCCAAACCAACAATGTTGCCTAACCATAGAATATATATCTAGCTATATATATATATATATATATATATATACATATATATATATATATATATATATATATATATATATATATAGGTCTACTTCACATAATCGAGCACCCAGATGTTCAACTTTCATATGGCCGAAACCATATGATCGAACATTTGAATGCGAAGAAAAAAAAATAAACAACAACAAAAAAAACCCTGAAACAATGCTAGCACATGAGGGGTTGCGCCACCCACACCTCCCGCTATTTAAATATACCAACTCTAAGATCGCACTACATTACGGTAAAGGGAAATCTTCCCATTCCGCTATCTATGGAGATCCCCATTCAGACCGTTCGAGCTTTTAAAAGTCCGATCATATGGTCTCGACCATATGAAAGTCGAGTTTTTAAAAGTATGACCTTCTGAAGGGGACCCATATATATATATATATATATATATATATATATATATATATATATATATATATATATATATGAAAAAGGACCTGAAGAATAGCAAAGAAAAGGAAATATAACCTCATATTGATCAAGATTTAATGCAGAAATGTTTATGAAGAGGTCAATTGAAACTGAAAGATGAAAGGCTAATAGTGACGACCCTAGACAGTGGACTGTGCACATGTTGATTTACAAACTCCACTGAAAAAAAAATGTGAGAAATAGACAAATGCAGGTTCTGTAAAATAGAACTGGAGACTTGGGACCTATATACCGAAAGGCACAATAATATGGCATATTTGTTGCACTGGGGAGTGTGCAAACACCATACAATAGAAGTAGCTGAGAAATATTGGAAACATGAACCACAAAAATATTATCAACAATGACAAGGTTTATATCAGTTAGGATCACCCATTACCAACAGTTGGGTCTATATTAGAACATCGAAGTTTCAAAACTTCGAATGTTCTAATATTGACCCCTATTCAGCGAAAGCTGAAAATCTACAGAAAACGAAATTTTTTCCTAGGGAAAGAATTCGGTTGTCCATTTCTGTCGCTTCACTATTTTCAGCGCTGTGGTGGAAAGTTACGGGTCGGGTTCAGGTAAGTGTGCGCTTGGCACGGGTTAGGTGAGTTAGGGTTAGGGCGCAGGTTAGGTATGTGTACGATTGTGTTGACGTGAGGGATAGTGCAGGTTAGGTGAGTTAGGGTTAGGGCGTAGGTCAGGTAAGTGTGCGATTGTGTGGACGTGAGGGTTAGGGCGGGGTAGGTGAGTTAGGGTTAGGGTGCGGGTGAGGTTAGTGTGCGATAGTGATGGACCTTAGGGCTAGGGTTTGGGTTAAGGTAAGTGGATAGTTAGTGGTGTATGTACAGTTTAGTGTAGGGTTAGATGTAAGATTTTAGGTGTATGTGTGTGAATTGCTGTTTGTTTGGTGTGCTTATGTTGTGTGTATGTGTTTTGGAACAGCAAATTTTTTCCCTAGGAAAAAAATTTGCTGTTCTGCTTGCTTCTATTTAAGGGGTAAAATAAAACATTTCTGAGCTTTACCAGAAAGGCTCATCCAGACTCTGCTACACTTTGCTGTGAAGGAAAGGTTAGTTTGCTTTTATTTTTTGTATTTTGTATATTTTAAATACAGTAGTTTGTTTTATTTACCTTGTGTTTTACCTGCATTCTGCTTTAACAGCATATTAAAAGTTCAAAAGAGACCACAGCTCTCTCTCTTCTGAGTCAGGCAGAAATTAGAACTGATCAATTAAGGACTCATTCATAAGATAGAAGAGGTCACTTAAGGTTAATCATTTGTTAACTGAGGGGTGGAGCTAGGAACTAAACCTTCTATTTAAGGGGTAAAATAAAACATTTCTGAGCTTTACCAGAAAGGCTCATCCAGACTCTGCTACACTTTGCTGTGAAGGAAAGGTTAGTTTGCTTTTATTTTTTGTATTTTGTATATTTTAAATACTGTAGTTTGTTTTCTTTACCTTGTATTTTACCTGCATTCTGCTTTAACAGAATATTAAAACTTCAAAAGAGACCACAGCTCTCTTTCTTCTGAGTCAGGCAGAAATTAGAACTGATCAATTAAGGACTCATTCATAAGATAGAAGAGGTCACTTAAGGTTAATCATTTGTTAACTGAGGGGTGGAGCTAGGAACTAAAATCTTCTTTTTAAGCGGTAAAATAAAACATTTCTTAGCTTTACCAGAAAGGCTCATCCAGACTCTGCTACACTTTGCTGTGAAGGAAAGGTTAGTTTGCTTTTATTTTTTGTATTTTGTATATTTTAAATACTGTAGTTTGTTTTCTTTACCTTGTGTTTTACCTGCATTCTGCTTTAACAGCATATTAAAACTTCAAAAGAGACCACAGCTCTCTTTCTCTTCTGAGTCAGGCATAGTTGCCTTGTTAAATACCACTGTCTTTCTAGTTGCCTGCCTCTTATGTTAATCTGACCATATATCTCATTTCCTCTCTACTTTCAGTGGTTTGTGTGAGTAATCACTAAATCAAAACCCCTCCCCTTCAACTATTTAAATTTATTGGCCATCCTACTGTATTCCATAGTACCAGAATACAAAAGTGACCACCCCTTTCAACCCTTCTTGCTGTTTTAAAAATAGTAACTCTCCACTAAACCTTAACTTTTTAAACAGGTAAAACATAAGTTACCTACTTTCACGTCTACCTTCTCTAGTGTACACTGCAGTGTGCATTTTTTTCATCTTACTTTTAAGCATCCCTTTGACTAGCACTTTCTCTAATACCTGCTGGAAAGCACTAGGACGCCTTAAACTGATACAAGCACTCAACTCTCCTTGTTAATAAGGAGGAATTAATAGTAGGCACTAAACAGCCTATAATTGCAAAGTACCATGCTAAGGTAAGGGAAAACAGCTCCTGTACTTTACAAAAAAAAAAGCATCAAACCAGTCATGTCCAAGGGTCAGCTTCCAGTGATTTCTCCTGTCCACCTGGTGAATCTGGGCATACTGGGGCAATGCAGCAATTGCCTCATGTACACAGACAACCCTCTCCTCCTACCACCCAACACTACAACCTGTGAGAGATGCACTTACATAGCCAAAATGGAAGCAAAGCTCTCTCCACCCAAGATTGTGCTAGACAGTCAAGAGGAGAAGGTTAACACCCACACTACACCTCAAGCAACACATAGCCCTTCTAAACCCACACCACCAACACCCACATATAGCAACACTAAATCCACATATGCAGAGGCCCTTAACTGTAACCTGCCCAAGCAACAAGGACCTCTGAAGCTGAAACACAAACAAACACCAATCACAACCAAAGTGTCACATAGTTCAAAACACCTGTGTGCCACCCAGCAACAGCACCTAAGGCAAGACAAAGTACCTAACACTTTAGTCATAGGTGACTCTATAGTCCGGCACACTGATGTCCCTCTCACCAGGTTGAACAAGGAGAAAATTACAGTCAGCTGCCTGTCGGGTGCCAGGATCCACCACATAACGCATGCACTCAAGTCACTCCACAGCAAGTACAAATATGACTCTGTCATTGTCCATGTTGGAGTGAATGACTTGAGACGTACCTCCCTGGACTACATGAAAAGAGACATGGAAGAGCTCTCGGATCATGTGGCCCAGGCAGGTATGATCCTAGCCCTGAGTAGCATCCTGCCTTCGCCCAGAATGATACCACAATATAAGGACAAAATGATTGACTTCAACAATTGGCTAAGCTTCTGGTGTCATTCAAAGGGGATCCAGTATCTGTCTGCCTGGGATGACATGACTGACAGACCACGATGCTTTGCCAGAGATGGTCTGCACCTGTCACCTCTGGGATTCAGGTTACTGGCTAAGGCTCTTGCCACCCCTATAGTGCCTTTTTTAGGAAAAGTTCAAAGAACAAAACCACCACCGTAACAGGTACAAGCATGCAAAATCTGAAGGTAATGCTACTCAATGCTAGAAGTCTAAACCTCAAAATGCACTCTCTCGAGGCACTCCTAAAAATGGAGAACATCGATATCTGTGCAGTAACTGAGACCTGGTTCAAGGCTCCAGAGAGCACCCCTGCAATACCAGGCTACAACTCTTACCACACTTTTCAGCCACCAAAGCAGGACTGAAACACTAAAGGTGGAGGAGTGTCAATATTCACCAAGGATATTCACACCACCAGGCTAGTTGCTCAACACAATGTGTCTGAAATTCTCCAGGTGCAACTAACACTAGGTAAGACTGCAATCCAAATTGTAGCTTGCTACAGATCCCCCACCATACCCCAAGATTCTCACTACACCTTTCTAAACATACTGGAAAATATTAAGATAGAACCAAACACCCTAATACTGGGTGATTTTAACTACCCTGCCATTAACTGGGAAAGCTACTCGTATACCAACACCTTTGCCCAACGGTTCTTGGAATTCATAAATTCCAATGCCCTGGGTCAACTAATCCATAGTCCCACCAGGGGCTCCAATATCCTAGACCTGGTCATTACCAACATGGGAAATCGATGCTCCACACATATGGTCACCCCCTTGTTAGTCACGTCTGACCATAAGCTAATCACCCTTAACATCCACATCCCACCCCCACCTCCCAGTAAGGAAACCTCCATAAAAAACTTCTCCAAATCCAACTTCATGCTACTCAATTCGGAAGTGACAAACTTCATGACACCCATGCAGACGGGAGCTGAAAGTTCAACTGCTGAATCCTACACTAAGGCACTGTACGAGCACATCCACTCATGCATAAATCGTGCCATCCCTAATAGAACCAAGATGCTCTCATCCAAAAAAAAGAAGCCAAATCTGGTGGTCCCCTGCCATTAACAAACTTTACAACAAAAGGAAGAAACTGTTGCAGAAAAGAGGAAAATCCCAGGATGCAAAAAACTTCCTTACCAGCCTCAGTAAGAAACTGAGATCCCTCATAAAATCCTCCAAAGCTAGTTACGAAAATAAAATTGCCAAAGATTCCAAAGACAACAACAAGGCATTCTATAACTATGTCAAGAATCTAAATGGCAATGCTCAGATCTGCTCTGAGCTAAAACAGAATGGCATTAAATATACTGATCCCAAGGATATTGCCAATATCCTGGCAGATAGATTCAGTGCCAACTTCACCCCCCTCTCACCCCCTAAATGGCCCATCTCAATACCGGAAGATTGCCAAATTCTGGTAATAACGGACACACAGGTAAAAAACACACTCTCCAAAGCTAAGAATACAGCATCCATGGGACCAGATGACATCCCGGGCTGTGTACTACATGAACTACAATATGAACTGGCACCTCACCTAAGTGTCATGTTTAATCATAGCCTCACCTCAGGTTTCATGCCCACTGAGTGGGATGAAACTGGGATTCATTATTGAATCCCCAAATGATGTGGATACTCTACAAAAGGGCCTTACAGAAACAGATGCTTGGTGCCAGAGCCATGGGCTCAAGCTCAATGCCAAGAAATGTATAGTTATCCCCTTTGGGAAAAAACATGTATCCGTGAATTACCATATAGGTGGTAGTACACTAAACATCGAAATTTTGATAAGAGACTTAGGGACACAGGTGGACAGTGGTCTCACCTTCGATAACCACATCGCCACAACAGTCAGGAAATCCTTCTATGTGGCACACCTCATCACTAAGGGCTTTTCATCCAGAAAAAAGGAGGTCATTGTCCTACTGTACTCATCCCTCATTAGACCCATTATAGAATACAATGCCCCGTTTGGTATGTACTTCTCAAGACATCTGCAACAACTGGAAAGGCCACAGAAATACCTCACTAAAAGAATCACAGGCCTAAAGCAGATGCCCTACGCTGACCGCCTTAAAAAACTCCAGCTATACTCTGTCGCATATCGTCTACTCAGAGGCGATCTTTGCTCAACATACAAGGCCATGTCAAACCCAGAGCTGTTGGACATGCTACACTTAAAGAAATCCCAATCCCTCAGAGCCACACACTCCAGGGATCTAAACCCTGTCATCACAATGAAAAAACATGCTGGAGGGATAGGTTTCTGACCCAGAGACTCCCCAGACTCTGGAATAGATTGCCCATACATGTCAAGCAGAGCACCTCTTTGGCCCTCTTCAAAAGGAACCTTGACGATTGGATGGGAGAAAGGAAATTCACCCTGGGGATCACGTCAGTCACCCTGCTAGACAGGGGTCCAGGGAAGTAAATAGTGTGGGAAGAAATAGCCAGGGAATTGTTATGGCTAGGCTTGTATAGGCCCTAGGGCTGATAGCCTAGTACCAACCTATGAACCTATGAACCTATGATGTTGTAAGCATTCGCTGAATAGGGGTCGATATTAGAACATTTGAAGTTTTGAAACTTCGATGCTCTAAGATAGACGCCCAACAGTTCAAAAAATGATGCAAGAAAACCAGATGATGATGTAAAAAAGAAAAATGACAAAAGTAGCGTTGATCATTGAAATTACTACACTCAGCAATTATAGTATCTTATGTACTGACAGACCCAGAGTGTTAAAATACCAGGATTTGTAAGCAGAAATAAGAACAAGATTGAAGAAACATACCTAGATAATTCCAATAGTAGTAAAAGCAACAAAACAAAGATCTATATCTTTGAACCCTGAGTTGTGAGACCTTAGAACACCATAAGATCCATCCTGGCTCCTACACATTTTTCCTTACTTATTAAATTTCAAAAAGCCAGAGCAGATTTAAATGTAACTGTCTATGCAGATGACAGCTTCTTACTAATAGGCAAGAACACATAACTTTAATGTGTAAAAATGACACCATTAATAACAGATGCACAGCTATGATTTCTTCACATTTAATTATTAGAAAACACAACTGTAATGTACAGAAATCTACATCACCTAGCAAAATTGTCATGTATTTCTGTTGGTGACCTGAAACAATACAAAAAGTCATGTTTGTACTTCTATAAATGTTTGAGATGCTGGCTTAACCTGCTCTTAACCTTTACAACCCAAACAGATTAACCTAAATCACAGATTCTGTCCCAGGATTCATAAAAAATAATTTATAACAATAATCCAAACTGTCCTTAGAACAACAGCAGAGCATACTCTTCCACTTACAATACTAGCTTCATGTCACTCTACCTAGTAACTCAGCTACTCCAAGCAGCTGTCATTTAAAATATTTTAAAGATTAGCTGAACATAGACACCACTGTATAGCATTTGAACATGCAAGTAGTTTGACAACAACAACAGCCAGACAGAGCTTTATGACTTTTCTCAGCTCTAGTATTTTAACAGATACATTAATTAGTATAACAGCACAAGCTCAGAAACTTAATTACTCCATACTGACATCCTTCATAGCATTCATTTTGGATCATTCATCTGATGCAGCTATTTCCCAATGCCTTGCTACAGAATAAAAAATAAATGCCTACAATAAACATAAAAGGTTTGAAGTAAAGTACAGCTGTGTAAGTCCTACTTACTTGTAGCAGTAGATGCTCGTTAAACACACTGCGTTTTTGGCAATAGGATTGTATTGCCTGATACCCTCCTCTGCCAGTCTATTAAAGCTCAGAGTCCCTTCCACTGCCTGTCTGTGGGTGAGATGAACCCCTGAGACTGTATGAGCAAATCGAGAGTGTGTTAAAATATGTGGTAATTGCCCTAGTCCAGTACCATGAGAAGGGAGAACCAAGATTGCCTGGACCAAAAGGGAGTCACCACAATGATCTTTGGGATTTCTTTCTGAATCTTCAGAAGTACTTTGTGAATTAGTGGAAAGGGGTGGAAATGCAACAAGGAACATTCCCGTACAAGGAAGCAAAATTGCAACTGTCCTTCAAGCATGGCTGCAAGGATGTTTGGAACAGAATTTCCCCAGCCGTCTGTTTTGAAAGGAGGCAACGAGATCTGTTTGAGGCATTCCCCACATCGGGAATAGTTCCTGGAATACTCCAGCTGCCAACTGTATTGGTCTTACCAGGATTTGCTTAGTCTGTTTGCTGCAATGTTTTGTTCTGATGGGATGTATGATGCCTGAAGAGTCAGAGAATGCTATAAAGCCAGCTCCCAGGCTAACATTACTAACTCGCACAGAGGGTATGACCTTGCACGCCTCTTGTTTGCAGAGGTACTACATCACTGTGGTGTTGTCCATCCCTACAAGAAGAGGACACAGAATCCAAAGGTGGAGAAGGACCTTCAATGCTTGAATCTTCACCAACATCTCTTTGCTACTGATGTGCTTCATGCATACTTGACCTCCAAGTGGCTTGCACTTGCACTCCCATTGACAAAACTCCCCAAGCAATGCAAAGTGAATCTGTTTGCTCAGATATCGCCAGAACAAGTGGAAAGAAGCAAGGTCCTGAACTGATATTCAGCTGTGTTCTCTCCATCACTGTAACTCTCATCTAATGAAGTTCAGCATCAGCAACTAGGTTTCTAGGGAATATAAGTGCTGGCCCCAACAATTTCATCCATACTACTGAATTTTCCTCATGTAGAGATGAACCAATGGTACCATGAGAATCATGGCTGTGATAACTCCTACAGTTTTTAGCAATTCTCTTGCCAAGCCCACGGCCCTCCTGAAGAATTCTTGAAATATCTTCTGGTAGGGCAGGACCTTGTCTTCAGGAAGAAAGGCTATTCTTTTGACAGTGTCGATTAAGCACCCCAGGAATATGTCTTTGTGAAGATGTCAGACACAACTTCTGAAGGTTCAGCTTGAACCTTAGATGGCAGATTCCAACTCCCTGGATCGAGACTCTGCATAGATCATCAAGTTGTGCAAGTAAGAAAAAATGGGAATGCCAAGACTCCAGCAGTAAAACATTACCAGAGCAAAGTATTTCATAAACACTGGAGGTGCAGTGCGCAGCCCAATGGGCAATGCAGAGTACTGAAAGTGTGAACCAGATACAATATATTTCAGATATTTCCTGAAGCAGTGAGCAATGGGAATATGATGATATGCATCCTTCAAGTCCGGGGTCATTGTAAAATAGTCGTCTAGCTGAAGAGGAACCACTGTCTGTAGGGTGAGCATCCTGAACTTGGGGACCTTGATAAAATTATTCAGAAAGGATAGGTCCAACACCAGTCTCCACAACAGATCTTTTTGGGGGAGCAGAAGAATTCTTGAATATAAACCTTTCATTCTGTCTACAGGAGGGACTGGATCTATGACTCCTGAGTCCAGCATGTAGCTGAAAATAGGAGGGAATAGCTAAGGCTGGTCTGGCGGGTGAACTGAAACCTCCCTTAACATAGATGGTTGTTTTTTACACTTCTACCTGTAACCTCTGACCACAATCTTGAGTATCCATTTGTAGAAAACCACTGGCACCCAGGCCGTCCTGCTAAAAGCCAACCTTTGAGACTGTGCACCCAGAAGAGAACCTGGGAATGATGGATGCTGAGCCTTGGCATAGTTATAGGTTGGAAGGGGTGGTATCCTTTTTTGGGAAAGAAACCCCACTTGTTAGGTTTAATGGAGCTCTGATCCTGCCATTTCCTTTTGGTGTCCTGGTTTTGGTTTGGCTGGGACTTCCATTTGCTGGGCTGCTAAAAATTATTCTGCTTAATGGGGGAAAATTGGGGATATAGAACATTTTAGACACCTTTTGCATCAATTTACCTGTATCATCCCAGTGTTTTAGGATCTGATTTCCTGCTATACTAAATGCACAGTCAGAATCATGTGGACCATTCATAATCTCATTTTAACTCATTTTAACTCATCAGAAATGTTTTGGCTGTGCAACCAAGCATACATCCTTACCAGCACCAACACTATTGCATTTCTAGAAACAGTATCAGCCCCCTCCAAAGCACTCTTTAAAGCATGTTTAGACACTTGAGAAACATTGGAAATGATCATAGTCTTTTTGCTCAGTTGGTGATAATGCAGCAAACTCGTCTAAATTATGCATACACCTCAACACACACTTCCACATAAAACACTAGTAGTTAAACACTTCAAAAGCTACCATGATGGACTGCACCACCTTCATTCCCTGGCATTCTACCCACTTGCCTAGTTTATCTAGAGGGACTGGGTTTGATGATGACATGGTCAAGCATACCTTGAATTTCTTAAACACTTTTTTAGGCAGAGGCTAATTCAGTAGAGAAAAATTGCAAGCTTTCTTAAAAACATCCTCCAATGCTGGGATCAAGTGAAGGAAGGTCACCATGTCTGGGACCTCATCCTCCCAAAGATCATACATCCTGTTGATTTCAGGGGCAGCTGATGATTGCTCCCAACTGAATACATCCCTAAATCTAGCCAGCATTTGGGAAAAGAAGAACATCTGTTTGGGTTTCCAAACCTGTTTATCCTCAGAGAAAACTGACTAGTCAGACTATAACCTTTCCAAAACCTCAGATTCTGGATCCCCTTCAAAATCAGGATCCTTGGGTGGTTGAATGGGGATAAGAGCGCTGGTGTTACTCATAGCCCAAGTTTGCACCCCGTAATCAATTGTATTAATAATATATCTACCATAGCCATCAGCTCAGGTGAAAATACAGTTGAAGATTGCTGCCCTGTAATGTGGTGGGTCTTGTGTCTCTTTTTTGAATGTACTACTCTAATGGGAGAATCTCTGGGAGGAGACATATCAACATTGGCAAAGGATTCTATACCACTGACATCCCTTGCACCTAAAGAGTTTGAATCTCCCATACCTGAACTAGGAACTGGTACAGCCTGGGAGGATGTATTTAACCCTTGCCTCACACAGAGTTGTGGTTCTATTACCACACCAGGGGACTTAGAGGCAAAAGAAGGTGAGTAGTCTAATAGCCTCCCCAAGACTACTGCAGAGTCACAAGCCATAGGCCAAGGCATATTCCTTGATTTACTTTTATATTTTTTAGGTTCACAAGGGGTAGATGGCTGGTAGGTGTCAGAGTCCATCATGTTTGGGAACCAAAATTAAGATGGTCAGTCAGTAAAAATTAACAAATTCCTCTATTCTCCCTCTAAATAGCAAACTGAAGCCTATTTTTGCAGGGCTACTATCATGAACACTACAGTGAATAAAATGAAAATTTTATTAACACAGTTCAAAGCACAAATACATGCACAAAAGTTCCCCAATTTAAAAAATGAGGCTAGTTTCAGCCCCAAAATGAACAGAGACAGTATAAAACAATACTAGACAAGAAATAAAGCATACACGTATGAAGAAATTTTGTCAGAAATGTTTAACATACAAAATGGCTCAAAATTGTGATTTAAATAGAAAAAATCATTTAAAATGCTGTAATCCTGCGCAATCACTTCAAATAATCATAACCGTAAAGAAAACTGCAATATCAATCAGCAAGGTTCCCTGTCAAAACCTCCAAATGAAGCTTTTAATCAACAGAAAAAAAAAACAGAAACAATTAAGTCATGGCTTTAGAAGTATGATGTAATGAGAGGAACTGTATGAAAATGGTCTTAGTACAGAAACTCAGTTAAACATTCACAAATGTCCATAAAATATATTACTAGGGTTAAAACCCCACAGAAACCAAGAATTAACTTATAATAAATAAGACTTACGCCGTGCATGTCAGATAAATAAACAACCAAGCATATACCAAATTTCTAATAAAAAAATGACTGCAGCAGAAAACACTATTCAAGTACTGATAGAAAAAGCAGAGGAAGATCTAGAACAAAAGCTGCTGTTAAAAGGGATGATCAGTAGGCCGTATAAAATATTGCATGATAACTATAGGAATCAATCACAGGAGGGCAGAAAGGATTGGAAAGAGAGACTTGATAAGCAATTCACAAATAAACAATGGGACGACATATGTATGGCTACCAAATATGCATTAAAGTCAAGAAGATTTAGGATATTTGCTTGGAAGTGTTAACATAGGTATTTTTGTACCGCAAGCAGGCTGCAAGGTAGATTGCAAATGTTGGAGGTGTGATGGTGAAGTAAGAGGTAATTGGGAACATATTTTTTGGGAGTGTAATGAGTTGGCAGACTTTAAAAATTCCCTGCAGACTGCTCTGTCAGAAATAATGGATGAGCAGATTGGAGTAACCAAGGAAATTATTTTTTTGAGCTGTAATATGGAATTGGAATTGCCTATACATAGTAAGGCCTTGCTGAGTTTACTTCTGGTGGCTGCCAAAAAAGCAATTACTAGAAAAGAGAAATCAAAGTCTAAACCAACCATACTAGAAGTAGTAAATATAGCAGCAGAGATAAAAGAAGTGGAAGTGGAATCTTTAGAAAAGGGTTGGAGCAACTTACATAAGAAATGGGATTTGTGGGAACAATACATGCAAAATAATGTTTTGGAGGAATGAGGTTTGAGGGAAGGCAGGAACTGAATGAGCTAAGTAATGTTTGATGGACAATGACTGAAGATCCTATATGGTGTATAATGTTTGCAAGTAAAAATATGTCAATATGGTTTTCATTTATATAAATGTATGATCACCTGTGTCATAGCTGATAATTCAATTAAGATGTTTCTTGTTTAAAAAAGAAAGAAAGAAAGAAGCAAAAAGCAGCAAGAGGAAATAAAAACCCAAAAGGGTTTCTTATCTGAGCTCAGCAACTGAAGAGATCCAGAGAAGTAGCAGTCTTCCAAGTGATTCTTCTTTTAATGTGGCACTAGTGATCCTTCTTTTACTGTGGCACTAGAAAACCGGAAGGGTTCTGTCTGTGGGTTTGTAAGTCAGTTCCTGTACTGCCAGGTGATTAGTCCATCACACCCACAGACAGGCAGTCGGAGGACTCTGAGCTTTGGTAAACTGTCAGATTTGGGTAGCAGGGCACCTCTATCCAAATGCCAGTAAGGCAGTGAGTTTTTGAGCATCAATAATTTTCAGTTATGTAAGTCATGCAAATATTGTACACGTATAATGTGTGTGACTAAATACCACCAAAAAAGGCAGGTATAAAATGCTCCTGAATCTTTCATCTCTGAAGCATCACACATATTTTCAGAATCAAAACATTTCACACAACCTTTTAGTTCTACACTGTAAAACATGACTGTCTTTGTGGCATTTATCACCATCTGGCACGTGATGTGGTTGAAAAGGGCCTTTTATCCAGTTTACATCAGAAGTGAAATACTTGATACTTCAAGTCAAGACACTTCAAAGTTTAAAGTGTGATTCCAACAAAAAAAGAGTAAATTCTGAAACTTGTTCTTAAACATTTCTGCATTTTTACAGGGGAGCTTCACCCCTCATTCACCTGGCATGGCTGGCTGTATCTCCCAACACCTATGCTACTTATAGTAACTCTGAGATTTTTGTGTATCTCCAAGCAATAGACTTACTCCAAGATACCACAATCTTGGAATTAATATATCTACTCCCCCATTTACACCTACATTTTCACTGCACTGGGGACTGCAATCACAGTCCGTGAACATCAATAGTACCGTTTTGGGGGTGGGGGCAAGTGCACACTTGCCAATTAACAAACTAGCAATAAATAGAATCCATGAACATTAAATGGTACTCCTTTTTTAACATCTGCACGTTACTTTGTTAATAAGCAAACATTAAATAAATAACATAAATAAAACAACTGTCTAGCTAACACTGAGTAATATGGATGACTCCTTAGTAAATCCTTTTTCCATTGTTATGGAAATTAAGGAAGACAAGGATATTAAATGTATAAAAAGTAATTACTGAACAGATTTTCTAAAATACATGACTATGTAAATGATGTATGTTTGCTGGTGATAAAAGGTAGGACAGAGAAAAGCATTATATTACGTGATATGAGAAAAGGGATGAAATTCACATGATAAAGGAACAATGACAATTAAGAAAAAGAATGTTGTCTTTGCACAAAAAAGTCTGGAAAATTGTGGGAGACGGCATTTAGTGGAGAAGGCTAGATTATAAATGACTCCTGGTATTATTTTTTTATTCAGTGTAGTATTATGTTTTGCAGATATACAACAAACAGGTGACAAAGCTGTCGGAAATGCTTAAAAACTATCTTCATGTATGCGAAGCAGCATAATTGGCCCATTTAGGATCAAAAACAATTTATGATATAGCAGGTGGAAAGAAAATGTTTTATAAGATGGTACATAATGGCATCATTTATGTGGCAGAATATGAAAAAGATCTTATATATCATTTAGGTGCAGCAGAAAGATTTAAACAATAAGACTAACGCACACATGGCTGAGCATGGACACAGCTTTAAAATGACCAAACATGTTAGTTATTTGAATATTTTTTTAACATCCACAGTATTCACAAAGTTAGTGCACAAAATCATCCATGCAGTCTGCACATTATCTTTAGTTTGCCAGTGGAGACTAGTGCTACTCCCTAGCAGTCTGCACACTGTTTAATTTACCACTGGGGATGAGTGATGCTCCTTAGCAGTATGGACACAATCTTTAGTTTGCCACTGGGGACTAGCAATACTCCCTAGCAGTCTGCACGCTATCTCTAGTTTGCCACTGCAGACTAGCGGTACTGCCTAATACTCTGCACGCTATCTCTAGTTTGCCACTGCAGACTAGCGGTACTGCCTAATAGTCTGCACGCTATCTTTAGTTTTGTCACTGGGACTCTCTAGCAGTCTAGAGACTATCTCTAGTTTGCCAGTTAGAGCTAGCAGTACTCCCTAGCAGACTGCACACCATCTGTAGTTTGCCACTGGGGACTAGAAGTCCTACCTAGCAGTCTGCACACTATGTTTAGTTTGCCACTGGGTACTAGTGATAGTCCCTAGCAGTCTGGGCACTATCTGTCGTTTTGTCAATTTGAGCTAGCAGTACTCCCTAGCATACTGCACACTATCTCTAATTTGCCACTGGGGACTAGTAGTCCTACCTAGCAGTCTGCACACTATGTTTAGTTTGCCACTGGGGACTAGCGATAGTCTCTAGCAGTCTGGACACTATCTGTAGTTTGCACTGGGGGCTAGCAATAGTTCCTAGCAGTCTGGACACTAGCTTTAGTTTTCCACTGGGAACTAATGATACTCCCTAGCAGTCTGGACACTATCTTTAGTTTTCCACTGGGAACTAATGATACTCCCTAGCAATCTGGACACTATCTTTACTTTGCACTGGGGACTAGCAATAGTTTCTAGCAGTCTGGACACTATCTTTTGCTTGCCACTGGGAAGTAGCGCTACTCCCTAGCATGCACAGTCACTATCCCATTTTCATGAATGGTGCACTGGAGCAGCTGGTAAGATAGTGTTTATTAGGTACTCCTGTGCTCAGGAGCAGTGGTAACTCTGTAGCTTATCTTACCAAGTAACAGCAGCAGCAGCTGCTTTGAATGACATACAGTACTGAAGTCAGTTGCCTTATACAGTTGCCCTCATATGCTGCTGGCATGAATGTCTGTGATTTCTGAATGAATCACAGTCACTATATCTGCTGACAATGCTGGAGTTATAACTGTACTATGGTAAAGAATGGATCTGGTTCTGTGTGAGCTCTGATTGGTTAGAATTCACCTGCTTCACAGGAGAGGGACAAAGTAGTGTATAGTAGCAGGTTTGCCTGCATTGTATGGGACTCTGTTACCACTTGGGATTTTCCTGCCATGCAACATAAAATTTGGGGGGGAGTTTACATTGTGTCAGCAGTAGTATGTTGCTCAGCACAGTCTGCTGAACAGTGTACTAGTAGGAAGGGGGTACACTGCCGCTGCAAGCATTACACCAGCTGTTAATATACTAATGGACTCCCACTGTTTATACCATGAGAACCGATGAGTGCAACTGTGGTGTGGGTTTTGGTATCTGTGAATGACTAGAGGGTGTAGGTTTGAATATGAGCTTGGTACTTGAGAAATTTATGCTATATAATAGAATACAACCATGCAGAGAGTTCTTCTCCATTGCCTGTGACGGTTTCATGAATTTCAAAGGACTTTTGTATGCCACAATTTGGTATACAAGCCCTACACCACAGCTAACAGCCATTATGAGCAGCACTCTTCATTATTTTGTATTAACAACATAAATAGCATTTGCAAAACAATCATAACTATTTTAACAGATCAGCCTATCAATTTTTAGCATAATACAATATCATATAGCACACTAGAGATGGGAGAATTGTTTATATACAATTTTCTTGATGCATGAAATATTTCAGACATTTCCAAATATATATATATATATATATATATATATATATATATATATATATATATATATATGGGTCTGCTTCACATAACTGAACACCCAAATGTTCGACTTTCATATGGCCGAAACCATATGATCGAACATTTGAATGTTTAAAAATATGAAGAAGAAAAAAATAAACAACAACAAAAAAAAAAAACTAAACCGTGCTAGCAGAGGGGCAAGCCCCCTCTGCACCCCCACATGAGGGGCTGCACCACCCACAACCCTCGCTATTTAAATATACCAACTCCAAGATCGCACTGCATTGTAGTAAAGGGAAATCTTCCCATTCCACGCTCAATGGAGATCCCCATTCAGACCATTCGAACTTTTAAAAGTTCGATCATATGGTCTCAGCCATATGAAAGTCGAGCTTTTAAAAGTTTGACCTTCTGAAGGGGACCCATAGATATATATATATAAAGGACCTGAAGAATAGCAAGGAAAAGGAAATATAGAAATATAGAACATTTTTGGAACCTCATATTGATCAAGATTTAATGCAAAAATGTTTATGGAGAGGTCAATTGAAACTGAAAGATGAAAGGCTAATAGTGACGACCCTAGATAGTGGACTGTGCACATGTTGATTTACAAACTCCATTGGAAAAAAAATGTGAGAAATAGACAAATGCAGGTTCTGTAAAATAGAACTGGAGACTTGGGGCCTATATACTGAAAGGTACAATAATGTGGCATATTTGTTGCCCTGGGGAGTGTGCAAACACCATACAATAGACGTAGCTGAGAAGCATTGGAAACATGAACAACAAATTATTATGAACAATGACAAGGTTTGTCTCAGTTAGGATCACCCATTGCCAACAGTACAAAAAATGATGCAAGAAAACCAGATGATGTAAAACAAGAAAAATGACAAAGGTAGTGTTGATCATTGAAATTACTACACTCAGCAATTATAGTATCTTATGTACTGAGAGACCCAGAGTGTTAAAATACCAGGATTTGTAAGCAGAAATAAGAGCAAGATTGAAGAAACATACCTAGATATTTCCAATAGTAGTAAAAGCAACAAAACAAGTAAAAATTAATTTACAATTGTACTTAAATATACTATCAGTTCTGAGCACATTGTGGGTGCTGAGCGTTTATATCACGTTATCGAAAGATGAAAATAGCGAACACTATTTAAATCGGCCCCAAAACATCTAAACATGAAAATATCGAACATTCAGAACAGCGAATTTTTTCACATGGAAAAAAATTTGCTTCTCCAAAACACATACACATCAAACAAACAGCAACTACACACATATACAGAAATTCCTACATCTAACGCTACACTAAACTAAACATGCACTACTATCTACCCACTTACCTTAACCCAAACCCTAACCCTAAGGTCCGTCACTATCGCACATTCACCTAACCCGCGCCCTAACCCTAACTCACTTAACCCGCCCCTAACCCTAACGTGCAAACAATCGCACACTTACCTGAACCCAACCTGTAACTTTCTACCACAGCACTAAGAATAGCGAAGCCACAGAAATGGCCAACCGAATTCTTTCCCAAGGAAAGAATTCGCTGTTCTGCAGCTTTGCTATTCTTAGCATTCGCTGAATAGTGTTCGATATCATAACATTCAAAGTTTTAATACTGTTCTGATATAGACCCTGTGCTGAGAAGGCCACTCTTGGTTAACATCAAAGGCTGCAGCAAAACTGATTCCATGAACTTTAATTATGTCCCTCCTTATGAATGTGGTCAATTCCTGTCAAGGCATGTTAAAAAAAACTAAGCATTTGGAGAAATTAAAGCAGGAAACCACATCATATACTAGTGGAAGAATATATTTAACATCTAGCAGTCTAAACTCCCTTACTTAAGATTTCAGACTTTTGGGGAAAATATAGATATTGCATAATTTTGTTCCATTATTATATATTATATCTAATATAATATTATGCAGCATTATAGTCTCTTTGCAATCTCTCCCTATCTGTTCAAAAATGCATACACCAGTCATGCTATATTTAACATTTAGCCTAAACAGAGCTCTCAAATAGCCATTTAAAAACACTGTTAAAGATTACTGTCAAAATTGTGGTAGCTTTATATGCATAAAAGCTGAGAAAGTGGATACGAAATTTGGGAGACAAATTCAAAACATTATTATGGATAAATATCACGAGTATAACCTTATGATTTATATTCAGTCTATCTAACAGACATTTAAACTGCAACTATGTAAATAATCTATAAACTAAAGATTTTGTGATTTTCTACCTGCATCATTTCATAATATTTGTAAGCATTACCAAAATAAGAACTGCATGTTAACAATTTAATTAACTTATAAGAAAGATGAGAACAAAGAAAACATCAACTTTGGAACATTAAAAACTATAAACATTGTAAACATAACATAACTATTTAGAGTAACACTAAACTGTACCTGTTTAAATTGTTCATAGGTGATTACTAGGCTAACAATGCCAGGGGCCTTTTTTAAGCCTAGACATAGGTTCATAGGTTCATACTAGGCTATCTGCCCTAGGGCATTTATAAGCCTAGCTAGAGTGTGTTTGGCTTTCGCCACCCATTTTAAATTAATTTTGCTATGCCCTTTTTCGAGGTTAGTATACTGTGCCTCTGTCTAACAGTGACACAGAAGTGATACCCGGGGTAAACCTACGATCTCCCATCCACTCATCAAGATTCCTCTTGAAGAGAGTCAATGAGGGACTCTGCCTAACCTGGACTGGGATTTTATTCCAGAGTGAAGGGAGCCTCTGGGTTATGAATCTGTCCCTCCAGCATGTCCTATTTATTTCAGTGCTGAGGTTCAAGGCTCTCGAACGCGTAGCTCGACGGGATTTTGATTTTCTGAGGTGCAGCATGTCCATTAATTCCGGGTTGGACATGGCTTTATACATCAGGCACAGATCGCCTCTGAGCAGGTGGTATGCCACTGAGTAGAGCTGGAGTTTCTTTAACTGGGCAGCATATGGCATCTGTTTGAGCCCTTTGATCCTCTTGGTGAGGTACTTTTGGGGTCTTTCCAGTTGCTGCAGGTGTCTGGTAAGGTACATCCCAAAAGGGGCATTGTACTCAATTATGGGCCTGATGAGGGATGAGTAAAGAGGCACGATGACCTCCCCTGATCTAGATGTGAATCCCTTCATGATTAGGTGGGCTATATAAAATGTTTTTCTAACCACTTTGGCCACGTGGTTGTCAAATGAGAGATTGCTATCAACTTGGGTCCCCAGGTCCCTAATTACTTCTTCTGTACATAATGGATTACCACCTATGTGGTAATTTGTGGGCACTTTGTTTTTGCCAAAGGCGATGACTATACACTTTTTGGCGTTTAGCTTGAGGCCATGGCTCTGGCACCAGTTGCCCGTTTCTATGAGGCCCTTTTGGAGGATGCTTGTGTCGGCTGGAGAGTCGATTATGGCGCCCAGTTTGCAGTCATGTGCGAACTTGGTCAGCCACAGTCCTTCTGTGTTGGCCTGTACCTCCGAGAAATATATACTGAACAAGAGAGGTCCCAGGACTGAGCCTTGTGGGACGCCACTTGTAACTGGTTTGGAGTCTGACATGGCTCCAGCAATTCTAACCATGTGGGTTCTGTCCTTGAGCCAGTTTGCAACCCATCTAGTGACACAGGGGTTTATATTTAAGCTGGTGAGCTTATCTATAATGCCCGAGTGGGGTATTGTATCGAAGGCTTTTGCGAGGTCCAGGTAGGCTGTGTGGACCACCTTCCCCACGTTAATGGCCTTGGTGACTGTTTCAAAGAAATCAACCAGGTTTAAGAGGCAGGATCTGCCCTTAACAAAGCCGAACTGGGTAGGATCCAGTGTCTGTAGGTCCCCAATATCTTTATTTATGAGGTCCATGATGATCCTTTCCATAGCTTTGCAGACCAAGCTAGTCAGGCTTCTGGGGTGATAGTTTCCAGGATCCGTTGAGGCACCACCTTTGTGGAGAAGGACCACTGTTGCTGTACGCACTCTTTGGGTACATATCCTGTAGTAAGGCTGAGATCGAACAGTAGTTTTATGTTTGGGTTTAGCTCTTCTTGGAGTTCATGTAGGATGCAGCCCGGGACACCGTCTGGTCCCATTGATGCTGTGTTTTTTGCTTTGGAGATGGCAACTCTTACCTGAGCATCTGAGATTTCAGGGGGGCAGCACTCTGCTGGGATAGATATTTGCCCTTTTGGTGGGGGAGTTTGCTGAACCTGTCAGCTAGGATGTTGGCAATGTCTGTGGGTTCGGTGTATTTTATGTCATTTTGGACTAATTCTGAGCATATCTGGGAATTTCCACCCAGGTTCCTAACATAACTAAAGAAAGCCTTGTGATTATCCTGAGTGTCCTGTGCAATTTTTCTCTCGAAGCTGGCCTTAGATGATTTTATGAGTGCCCGTAGTTTTTTGCTAATACTGATCAGAGATGCCTTCCCTTTTTGGGATTTTGCTCTATCATGTAGTAGCTTCCTCCTTCTATTGTATAGTTTGTTTATGGCTGGGGTCCACAGGACAGGACGTCTGCCTTTGGAGGATTGGGTCTTGGTTTTGTTTGGGATTGCATGATCCATGCATTCCTGAAGGTGTTCATAGAATGCGTTACATGCTTCCCAAAGGTGAGAATCAAAGCCTGTACCTTGTGTTTGCAAGGTAAACAGCTTAACCCTTATGCCAACCCCCAAGTTAAAAAAAATAATAATTCTGAGCTTTACACAGTGTGGATAGTTTCCCCTAAAAGGGGTTCACCCAATATGGGGCTCAGACCCACAATTCTAAGATTTAGAGTGTCATGCTGTAATGACTGAGATAGCCATGCTACTAGCCCTTGGGTGGTCTTTGACCAGAGATCATCATCATCATCATTGTAGTGTACACTCAGAAGAATTTAATAACATGCATAAAACATTGTTAAAATTAAGAACTGCATACAAATGATCTTAACAACTTGTAGAAAAACATACACAAGTAGAGTATCACTGTTGAGAGTCTAACAATATATACAAATGCAGGGACCAAAATCGTCCAACGGAGCATTATAATAAACTTAAAAGATCATATTATCTTTCCCTGTTGATAGTCTACCATCTGGCAGTTTACAGTAATAAAGCCTACATGTAGCAGAGTTTTCTTAATTCTTATTCTACAATATAATTAGGCAAAGTCACTTGTGCTCCCATCAAATTCTTCCTGCAGTAAAACAAACTATATGACTCTCATAGTCGCCATCACTTTTAGTCCCGTCTTCATCTCTGAAAATGTGAGAGCCATATTTAGGGAAGATTTGAACTTGAGCTTAATAACCCACTCATCCATAGTAGAATTAAAGCTCCTGGTAAGCCTTTAAGTGAATCTATGACCACATGATAATTTTTATAAAATAGACATTACTGGGAAAAAACTTCAAATCACCACTGGAAAAATTAACTTGCAGCTTATCTTCCTGTGCCAATATGCTTTCATTACCTTCAAATGCTGATACCTTTGCATCAGAATATCTTCAGAAAGTCCTGATCAGAATGCATCTTCCTTTCTTCCATGTGAAAACGTTTTTGCTGAGCTGCCAGATCTGTAAAAGTTACCTGCTCCTTTTCATGTTACAAACTGAAACAAACTCATCTGAGATTTCACATAACTCTTTCAGTGAATGCCAGTGGCAACCATGATGCTTTCACAATTTACAATTTGTCATTTCTGTTTCAATAAACTCCATATGTTTAAGACCTTTCTCTCCTTATGGTATGTAAATCACACACAACTCATCTCCTTGCTTTATCTTCCATACACACTAGCTTGTTCAGTATAAATCATCTGTCTGTAGACTTACTTATGTATTTATTTATTTACATTTGTTTATCAGGAAATTCCAACTGGACACAGGTCCTTTTTAGCGGAAGCCCGGGGAGAAAAGCTCCACAGAACAATAAATGAGCAGTAGAGTACATGAAGAACAACTGAATATACATACAATACAAAAGAATACATACTGCAGCAAACATTATCTATACATACAATAAGAAACATAGTGATGAACAGATATACCAATATCTAGCTAGAGGCTAGGAATAAAGGTAGGATGTATATATAGATAGTACTATGCTCAAACAGATACTGTTCTAAACTCACATACCTAAATTTGATATACAAATATTGCACTAAACTCAAACAGATGCCCCACATGAAGGTGGAACAAGCTAAAAGGGCTAATGGAAGGGGAAGGTAGAGGAGTAAGACAGGACACTGAGTGAGTACTATGCATGGTAGTGAGAGGAAGCTATGTAAGTCAGTTGGATATGCACTTGGAGTTGAGATGACGTGAGGTAGTTAAGCATGTTATAACAGGTCTGAGAGATTGAGTGAGGAGGGAAGGGGAGGGTAAAGAGTGAGCCAGAATCTGCAGAGGAAGGAATGCAATGATCAGACGGCGACTTCATGTGCTTTAAGTCTGATTTATTTAATTCTCTGTTGCACAGATATGATGGCATCATATTGTTCGTAAATTATCTCAGACTCCTTATCTTCACTCCCAGCTGTCTTCAAAGTATACATTTTTGACTTCAAGTGTGAGACCTACATCTTTAAACCACCTTTCTGAGGCCGTCTTTTTATTGCAGACATGTTCAGTTGAACCTGTTTTCACAAAGTTGGCTGGGCCAACAGTAGCTTCTTCCATATTTATTTATTTAACATTTGTTAACTGGGAAAGTCCGACTTGGAATGAAGCCAATTTTCAGCAGAGGCCCAGGGAGAAATACTCCAGATGCATGTCTTTGTAACATGAGAGGAAACTGGAGCACCCAGAGGAAACCCATACGAATGCAGGGAGGACATGCAGACTCTGCACAGAAGGCACCCCCAACCGAGAATCGAACCAGAGATCCTCTTGCTGTGAGCTGACAATGCTACTGCTGCACCACTGCGCTGTCCATATCTTCTTTATCTGCTGACATTTTGTCAAACTCCAACATTTAGCAACTGAGAACTATTTCAGTAAACCCTTATCAGAAGTGTTAGTGAATTTTATCTAGTTTGAAATAGTAAAAAAACACCAAAATACCAACTTTACAAATGGAGAGCTTCCTGAAGACAGCCACCTTTCTGAAGCAGCACAGGAGTTGTTGAATATATTGATATTGTTGTTACTTTTCTGGAATAACCAGCAAGTACTGTTTGGTTCAGTGAGCTGCTCTGAGTCACCCAGTAGACACATGGAAGATAACGGAATCAAACCCTGGACTACATGAAGCAGTTTGTTAATAGCTCTTGGCCTTAATTTTCTGTTCTGACTGCCAGACAGACTACTATAGAACACTAGACAACTTATGCTAAATTAATAAAACTGTATTATGTTGCTAATGACATTTGAAAAAAAATTACCTGTGTTGCTAAATTTAATGGGTTTCAAAACAGAATATGTAATACAGCAACAGCAGAAAAAAAATACCTCAAACATTATTTATGTATATATTCATTTATCTGTCATCCAGTTATACTGTAGAGACTTTACAAAAGTATTTATTAATTGCATTTTTACCAGGAAAGTCTGATGGGTTATGAACCTTTTTTTAACGGAGGCCCAAGGAAAAAAGCTCCACCCAAAACTACAGTGATTATTTACACTGACATTAGCAAGTACAGTACATAATGCAATGCACTGAAAACATGGGAAACACAATATGAATATAAATATGAGTACAACAGTAGTATACAAATAAAAGTACAGCAGTAATGTAGAATAATCTAATATTATACAAAAAAGCAGATTTTCTCTGATATTATATGCACACACAAGTTTGTTTTTATGGAATACTTTGTCACAGTCAAGTAGTGGATTAGTTGTGCGTGTTTTAACAAAAGGCAATGGAGCAAATACTGCAAGGAAACTCTAATATACGGTGCTGCTAACATGTCATCATAATGAAAAACACACACTTGTACTTCTCTGAGGCATACCTAATTGTGGATTCATAGGTTCATAAGTTCATAGGTTTTTACTAGGCTAACAACTACAATGACCTTTTTAAGCCTAGCCATTTATCTGAAATCTCTCACAAGTTCTGGTACCCTTGATAAGTATAAGCAGGGGCTTGGAAGGTGAACAGAAGTGGTTGGAAAGATGTGAATATGCTTTCAGAGGAACAACCATAATCAGGTACCATGAAATTCTGGAGCGCTCTGCTCCAGCATCACCTATTAGGTCAGGACATGATGCTTTGCCTTACGGATCTGGTACTGTTCTGTTGTACAAGTTGCAGGATGGTTCAGACAGGCCATTATAGTAAAGGCAATGTGCACAATATCAACTTGTATGTGTGCGACCTGAGGACCACCAATGCCTGATGTACAACGGAGAGGAAAATCAGACTAAGTTGATACAAATAACTTGCCACAAATCATTTGCAAAAAGATGGGAACACGAAAAATCATAAAAGTAAAGAATGAAGTAGAAGTAAATGCTGAGTCAGAATTCCACAAACTTCATTTTAAGAAATCAAAGCTACTCTCTCTCCTTATTTCGTCTGCAACCTGCTGCATCTCACCATTTAATCTGAAGCCCATCAACCCTCCCCTTTCTGTGCATTCAGCCTTTATTTGTTCCCTTCTGTTTTCCTTCACAATAATCTACTCCTTCAGCTTTTACATTATCTCTTTATTTAACTCACCCCAGTTACTCTGCACCAGTACAACCTGTTGGGTTCCTTAACTACCTCCTCCATTTCCACCATTTTCTTTTCCCTAAGTGCCACGTGCACTCACCCTCTGTACTACCTTTTTGCTTTATTTACTGCTTGTTAACTAAGTTAGTGGACTGATCCACACTGAATCCTTTTCAGCCGTGACCTGGGTGAAATAGCAAAACAGTAGCAATGACAGAAAAATAGTTTAATGCATTTTAGGGCACCATTCACATCATGGACACAAAAACACATACATCTTCAAATACAGACAAGCATAGCTAGGAAGTGGCTAATTGCTAGGTAGTCAACAAACAGTCTTCTTGTTAAAAATCATTCAAAAACTACAGCAAAATGTAAAAGCTTATGTAATCGGGCAATAATTAGGCAAAAACCTGTGCTGTCTTAGCAGGTGAGTGTGAGTGTGAGTGTGAGTGTGAGTGTGAGTGTGAGTGTGAGTGTGAGTGTGAGTGTGAGTGTGTGAGTGTGTGTGTGTGTGTGTGTGTGTGTGTGTGTGTGTGTGTGCAGCATGGCAGGGGAGAAGCAGAAGAGAAAGGAGACATTAAAATAGGTTCAAATACAAAAGATGTAGAAATGTTTGTAACAGCCCATTTGTAGTACAATATAAAGAGATATTAGTTAATACAAATAGCCACAGGAGGTGGAAGAACCATCAACAGTACAAACATGCCTCAAGCAAACAAATGAAAATATCTCATTCTGAATTACTTTTGTTTACCCTCCTTGCTGGATCTTACTGCCCCGAGTTCCCCCTTTCCTATTCTTCCTAATCACTTCCATCATCTTCTTCCTCACTGACTCCTTCTTTTACACTACAGCGATGTATGTTCTATTCCTGTATACTCATGATCTTCATCATTTCATAGTCATGATCTGAGGTATTTTAAGATGATCTCCACCTTTTGTTATTCACATTACCATACCTACACACCCACTAATCCTCTATTGTTTATCTCTCTCCTTGGCTCTATCAAGTTTCTTCTAATTATTCCGTTCCTTACCATATAGCCTGTCTAAGGCATTGTCTAGAGTCACAAATGATACCGCCTGTGTCACATTTTTTTCTCACCAATCTCTCTTCTCATATCATTCCTTTAACAGCTTTGATGCATTCTGGCTCCTTTCAGTTTGACTCACAAAAATACGTTAACCTCCATATCTCCTAGTCTATTATCCAGTCTGCTTTTTTAACACCTTTATTGAATTATCATTTGTGACGTAGGCAAATTTACACTTATACAAAAGTAATCAAACTGTATTAACAAGTTCATGTTTACAAACATTATACATCACATATATTGCTATATACCACATAACCTAAGCAACATTACACTATTCAATTCCTCCACTTTTTTTAAACAAGAAATATCTTTATTAAACCATCACTTACGACATAGGCAATCATACATTTACATAAATGAAAATAAACCACAATGACACAATGCTTGGAAATGTTTACAGAGATTTTTATGCCCCAAGTTGACTCCAGAAAATGTTTCCTCAGGTAGACAGCAGATGTTGGTGGTATGACAGTGAAGAAAGAGGTAATTGGGAACATATTTTCTGGGAGTGCGGTGAGTTGGCAGACTTTAAGGATTCCTTGGGGATGCACTGTCGGAGATGCTGGGTGGACAGATTGGTGTAACGAGGGTGATGATTTTTCTGAGCTATGATACAAAATCAGAATTGCCTTGACATGGTATTTTCCAGTCTGTTACCACCCATCTCCCTTTCTCCTTGCCCTTTCATACCACAGTTTATCTTTCTTTCTACCTTACTCACCAGTAAAATATTACTTCCTCTTCCCCAGTCCACCAGCACATCTCTTCCTACCACTCCCTCCATCTTTTTTTTGTACCTAGAGAGGAGTTGTAGTATTGTATGAGGAAGTCGGGAGTGTCAGAGAAGTATGTAAGAGTGGTACAGGATATGTACGAGGATAGTGTGACAGCGGTGATGTCTGCGGTGGTAGTGATGAATGAGTTTAGGGTGGAGGTGGGATTACATCAAGGATCAGCTCTGAGCCCTTTCTTATTTTCAATGGTGATGCACAGGTTGACAGATGAGATCAGATAGGAGTCCCCATGGACTATGAAGTTTGCAGATGACATTGTGATCTGTAGTGAGAGTAGGGAACAGATGGAAGAGACCCTGGAGAGGTGAAGATATGCTCTAGAGAGAAGGGGAATGAAGTCAGCAGGACTAAGACAGAATATATGTGTGTGAATGAGAGGGAGGATAGAGGAATGGTGAGGATGCAGGGAGTAGAGGTGGCGAAGTTGGATGAGTTTAAGTATTTGGGATCAACAGTTCAGAGTAATGTTGAGTGTGGAAGAGAGGTGAAGAAGAGAGTACAGGCAGGATGGAGTGGGTGGAGAAGAGTGTCAGGAGTGATTTGTGACAGACGAGTACCAGTAAGAGTGAAAGGGAAGGTCTACAAGAGGGTAGTGAGACCAGCTATGTTATATGGGTTGGAGACAGTGGCATTGACAAAAAGGCAGGAGTCAGAGCTTGATGTGGCAGAGTTGAAGATTTGCACTGGGTGCGACTAGGATAGACTGGATTAGGAATAAGTATATTAGAGGGTCAGCCTAGGTTGGAAGGTTTGGAGACAAAGCCAGAGGCGCAAGATTATGTTGGTTTGGACATGTGCTGAGGAGGGATGCAGAGTATATTGGGAAAAAGATGCTACGAATAAAGCTGCCACGTAACAGGAAAAGAGGGAGGCCTGAGATAAGGTTTATGGATGTGGTGAGAGAGGACATGCAGGTGGTTGGTGTGACAGAGCAAGATGCAGAGGACATGAAAAAATGGAAGAAATGGAAACAGTTGATCTGCTGTGGCGACCCCTAACGGGAGCAGCCAAAAGAAGAAGAAGAACACTTTTCCCAGTTTAACTTCCTGTAGATATGCTGTTTTAATCTCTTCCCTCCATAACTTTGCCAGCCGCCTCTCCCTCACTCTCTCTCTCTCTCTCAACCCCCTCATTTAGTTTCATGACAAACACGACATTCCTCCCTCCATCCTGTCCAGTACCAGCCACCAACACCTGCAAAGCTGGAGAAGACTGTTTTCTCCCCTGGGTGGTCTCCCAGTAAGTGCCTGGTTGTTTAGACTAACACTTATGACAGCCTTAAGGCTGCAGCATCAGTGGCACCCATGGATCAGCTGGTAATATGAACTCCTGCCAGACCTCTCTCACCTGCTGTTTGAATGTTCCTCCATTCCTCTCACACATGCTGCCTTTCAGCATCTGTCCTTACTTGGGTAATAGCCTGCCTACATTCTTCTCTTCAGTTCCCAGAATTCCTTTCCCTACTCTGCCCTACTGTTGCACATTCTGTCCCATCTTCCATATACCACCACACTTACACCCTGTATATTCTTTGAAAACTTAAAAATGTGTGCATTTTAAAAACATCTTAATAAACTGTACAGAGATACAATCTTTGTACATGTGACATTATGTTGTGTCATATCTGTTTTTTTCCCTTTCCTCTGCCTTTGAGCTTAGCATATTCAGTACATATTAAAGAAACAACTCATTAATCTATAGTCATTCATATAGGTTCATAGCTTCATAGGTTGGTATTAGGCTATCGGCCCTAGGGCCTATACAAGCCTAACCATAACAATTCCCTGGCTATTTCTTCCTGCAGTATTTACCTCTCTGGACCACTGTCTAGCAGGGAGACTGACATGATCCCTGGAGTGAATTTCCTATCTCCCATCCAATCATCAAGGTTCCTTTTGAAGAGGGCCAAAGAGGCGCTCTGCTTGACATGTATGGGCAGTCTATTACAAAGTCTGGGGTCTCTGGGTCAGGAACCTATCCCTCAAGCATGTTTTGTTCATTGTGATGACAAGGTTTAGATCCCTGGAGCATGTATCTCTGAGGGATTGGGATTTCTTTAAGTGTAGCATGTCCAACAGCTCTGGGTTTGAAATAGCCTTGTATGTTAAGCAGAGATCACCTTTGAATAGACGATATGCGACAGAGTATAGGTGGAGTTTTTATAGATGGTCAGCATAGGGCATCTGCTTTAGGCCTGTGATTCTTTTAGTGAGGTATTTCTGCAGCCTTTCCACTTGTTGCAGATGTCTTGATCGGTACATACCAAATGGGGCGTTGTATTCTATAATGGGTCTAATGAGGGATGAGTACAGTGAGACAGTGACCTCCTTTTTTCTGGATGAAAAGCCCTTAGTGATGATGTGTACCACATAGAAGGAGTTCCTGCCTGTTGTGGCGATGTGGTTATCGAAGGTGAGACCACTGTTCACCTGTGTCCCTAAGTCTCTTATCACACTTTTGGTGTTTAGTGTACTGCCATCTATGTGGTAATGCATGGGTACATGTTTTTCCCACAGGGATAATTATACATTTCTTGGCATTGAGTTTGAACCCATAGCTCTGGCACCAAGCATCTGTTTCTGTAAGGCCCTTTTGTAGAATATCCACGTCATTTGGTGATTCAATAATGGCTCACAGTTTGCAGTCATCTGCGAACTTTGTTAGCCAGAGTATCTTAGTGTTGGCCTGTACTGCAGAGAAGTAGATGCCAAACAAGAGAGGTCCCAGGACTGAACCCTGAGGTACTCCACTTGTCACTAGTCTGGAGCTGGATTTGGAGTCGGCTACTTTTGCAGTGTGGGTTCTGTCAGTAAGCTAGTTGGCAACCCATCGAGTGATGTAGGAATTAATGCCCAGCTTAGTAAGTTTATCTATGATTCCAGAGTAGAGGATGGTGTCGAAGGACTTGACAAGGTCTAGATAGGCTGTGTGGACAACCTTAGCCTTATCCATGGCTCTGGAGACTGACTTGAAGAAGTCAATCAGGTTCAGGAGAAAAGATCGGCCCTTCACGAACCCAAACTGCATGGGGTCCAGTGTTTGAAGGTTGCCAATGTCTTTGTTTATAAGTTCCATGATAATACGTTCCATGGCCTTGTAGATCAGGCTCGTCAGACTGATGGGGCGGTAACTCCTGGGATCCAAGGTGGACCCCCCTCGTGGAGTGGGATAACTGTAGCTGTGTGCCACTCAGTGGGCATGAAGCCTGAGGTGACGCTATGATTAAACATGATACTTAGGTGAGGTGCCAGTTCATTTTGCATTTCATGTAGTACACAGCCTGGGATGTCGTCTGGTCCCATGGATACTGTATTCTTAGCTTTGGAAAGTGTGTTTTTTACCTATGTGGCCATTATTACTGGAATTTGGCAATCTTTTGGTACTGAGATGGGCCCTTTAGGGGGTGAGAGGGGGGTGAAGTTTGCACTGAATCGATCTGCCAGGATATTGGCAATATCCTTGGGATCAGTATATTTAATGCCATTCTTTTGTAGCTTAGAGCAGATATGAGCATTGCCATTTAGATTCTTGACATAGCTATAGAATGCCTTATGGTTGTCTTTGGAATCTTTGGCAATTTTATTTTAGTAACCAGTTTTGGAGGATTTTATGAGGGATCTCAGCTTCTTACTGAGGCTGGTAAGGAAGTTTTTTGCATCCTGGGATTTTCCTCTTTTCTGCAACAGTTTCTTCCTTTTGTTGTAAAGTTTGTTTATGTCAAGGGACCACCAGATTGGCTTCCTTTTATTGGAGGAGACCATCTTCATTCTATTCTGGATGGCACAATTCATGCACGAGTGGATGTGCTCATACAGTACCTTAGTGTAGGATTCAGCAGTCGAAGTTTCAGCTCCCGTCTGCATGGGTGTCATAAAGTTTGTCACTTCTGACTTAAGTAGCATGAAGTTGGCTTTGGAGAAATTTTTTATGGAGGTTTTCTTAGTGGGGGGTGGGGGTGGGATGTCAAGGGTGATTAGCTTATGGTCAGACCTGACCAACAAGGGGTGACCATAGGTTTGGACCATCGATTTTCCATGTTGGTAATGACCAGTTCTAGGATACTGGAGCCCCTGGTGGGACTAACGATTAGTTGATCCAGGGCATTGGAATTTATGAATTCCAAGAACTGTTGGATAAAGGTGTTGGTACATGAGTAATTGTCCCAGTTAATGAGAGGGTAGTTGAAATCATCCAGTATTAGGGTGTATGGTTGTATCTTAATATTTTCCAGTATGTTTAGAAATGAGTAGTGAGAATCTTGGGGCATGGTGGGGGATCTGTAGCAAGCTACAATTTGGATTGCTGTCTTACCTAGTGTTAGTTGCACCTGGAGAATTTCAGACGCACTGTGTTGGGCAACTAGCCTGGTGTTGTGAATATCCTTGATGAATATGAACACTCCTCCACCTTTAGTGTTTTGGTCCTGGTTTGGTGGCCAAAAAGTGTGGTAAGAGTTGTAGCCTGTTACTGTAGGGGTGCTCTCTGGGGCCTTAAACCAGGTCTCAGTTACTGCACAGATATTGATGTTCTCCATTTTAGGAGTGCCTGGAGAGAGTGCATTTTGAGGTTTAAACTTCTAGTATTGAGTAACATTACCTTCAAATTGTGCATGCTTGTACCTATTACAGTGGTGGTTTTGTCCTTTGAATTTTGCCTAACAAAGGCACTATAGGGGTGGTAAGAGCCTTAGCCAGTAACCTGAATTCCAGGGGTGACAGGTGCAGACCATCTCTGGCAAAGCATCATGGTATGTCGATCATGTCGTCCCAGGCAGATAGATACTGGATCCCCTTTGAATGACACCAGAAGCTTAGCCAATTGTTGAAGTCAATCATTTTGTCCTTATATTGTGGTATCATTCTGAGCGAAGGCAGGGTGCTACTCAGGGCTAGGGTAATACCTGCCTGGGCCACATGATCAGAGAGCTCTTCCATGTCTCATTTCATGTAGTCCAGGGAGGTACGTCTCAAGTCATTCACTCCAACATGGACAATGACAGAGTTATATTTGTACTTGTTGTGGAGTGACTTGAGTGAATGCGTTATGTGGTGGATCCTGGCACCCGACAGGTAGTTGACTGTAATTTTCTCCTTGTTCAGCCTGGTGAATGGGACATCAGTGTGCCTGACTATAGAGTCACCTATGACTAAAGTGTTGGGTATGTTGTCTTGCCTTAGGGGCTGTTGTTGGGTGGCACATCGGTGTTGTGAGCTATGTGACACTTTGGTTGTGATTGATGTTTGTTTGCGTTTCAGCTTCAGAGGTCCTTGTTGCTTGGGCAGGTTACTGTTACGGGCCTCCACATATGTGGGTTTAGTGTTGCTATGTGTGAGTGTTGGTAGTGTGGGTTTAGAAGGGCTATGTGTTGCTTGAGGTGTAGTGCGGGTGTTAACCTTCTCCTCTTGACTATCTAGCACAATCTTGGGTGGAGGGAGCTTTGTTTACACTTTGGCTTTGTAAGTGCTTCTCTCACAAGTTGTAGTGTTGGGTGGTAGGAGGAGAGGATTGTCTGTGTACATGATGCAATTGCTGCATTGCCCCAGTATGCCCAGATTCACCAGGTGGACAGGAGAAATCACCGGAAGCTGACCCTTGGACATGCCTGGTTTGGTGCTTTTTTTTTCCCCAATGCTTTACCTTATTTATGACTGTGCAGGAGCTGGTGCCAATGTCAACAGTATTACATGGCTGTCTATATCCTTGTCCTCAGATATCAAATGGCTTCTTCCATCAGAAGCCTTAACATGTTACTATTTTTTTACAAAAATTGCTGTCAACAACCTCAGTTTCATCAGACTTCCATATACTTTGTGAAAAGATTGCTTTTATTGGTTTAATGCTTGATGATGCCTTGATACAGAGCCTCCCAACCTCTGTTCTAAAATGTGTGAATCCAGGCCTGCCAATTGTCCTCCCTCCAACTCTTAACCAACCACATCAAAGCACCTCCTTTCTGTCCTTCACATTTGTACTTTGCACCATGCTCCAGCCTACATGCCACCATTAACATTAACCCCTAGCTCCTTCCATAGCAGGAAATGTCATATATCATAGCCTCATAGGTGATATACTAGGCTAACAGCCCTAGGAGGCCTTTTTAAGCCTAAACATTTTTTCCTCATTTGTAAATGACAGGATATACAACATTTACAAGCTGCCTCTGTCCAGTAGGGGCATGGGTACCAATCCAGGGGTAAATTTCCGATTCCCCATCTATTAGTCCAGGTTGTATTTGAATTGGGTCAGGGACAAACTCTGCTTCACATGGATAGAAAGCCTGTTCCAGAGAAGGGGTAGTCTCAGAGACACACACCTGTCCTTCTAACATGTTCTAGTTATGCTGCAAATGAGGTTTAGGTCCTTCAATTTGGTATTTCTAATGCTGTTAGACTTACAGATATGCACCACATCCATTAGTGGCAGCTTAGATGATATCTTGTAAGCTAGGGACAGATCACCTCTTAGTAGTCTATAGGAGATTGAGTATAAAAATATGGCTTTGAGGTGGTCTGTTATTCCGTGTGATTTTTGCCTTGTATTATTTTTGTGAGGAACCTCTGTGGATGTTCCAGTTGTTGCATATACCTGGTCAGGTACTTGCGGAAGGGGGCATTGTACTCAATGATTGGTCTAATGAGGGCTGAGTAAAGCAGGATACTGACATCTTTGGATCTGGATTCCATAACTTTGCTTACACGTTGAGCAATGTAGAATGATTTCATTACAATAGACACATAATGGTCAAAGGCCAAGTCACTGTCCACAACGGTTCTGAGTCCCTAACCACTGCATCTACCCTTAGGGATGTATTGTCTGTGTGGTAGTTCCCAGGTGGGTCAACTTTCCAAAGGATACTATTATGCATTTTTTGGTATTTAGTTTTAGACCATGGCTCTCCCACCAATTATTAGTTTGTGACAAGCTCTATTGGAGTATATTAGTGTCCTTGGAGGGTTCTATAATTGTGCTGAACTTGTAGTGGTCAGCAAACTTGGTCAGCCAGAGGTTTTTAATGTTACCTTTGACTTCTGAAAAGTAGACGTGGCCTTCGTACTGAGCCTTGAGGGACTCTGCTGGTGACTGGCCTCTCTATGGAGGTTGAATCCCTATCCAGAATTTCTGTGTCCTATCTGTGAGCCAGTTGATTCCTATGATTTAATCCTAGTTTCGTGAGTTTGTAGACAATGCCTAAATGAGGAATAATATCATGCGCTTTGGCCAGTTCAAGATAGGCAGTGTGTATCATTTTGCATGCATAACTTTGGTGACTTTCTCAAAAAAGTTTATCAGGCTAAGCAGGCATGATCTGTTTTTGATGAAAGCAAACTATGTTGGATCCAGTGTCTGAAGATTTCCTGTCTTTATTTATATCCATGATAATTATTTCCATGGCCTTACAAATGAGACTAGTTAGACTTAGGGGTCTATAATTACCCAGGTCAGTAGATGGCTTGCTCTTGTGCAAAGAGATACCTATTGCAGTCTCCATTCACTAGGTATGAAGCCAGTTTGGAGGCTAAAGTCAAACAGTGTTCTTAAAGGTCTCAACAGGTCATGTTTCATGCTATTTAGAAGGCATTTTGGGATATTATCAGGGCTTATGGATGAAGTTTTTTTTTTTTTGCCTTGGAAAGTACATTGAGGACCTGTTCGCTAGTGATAGCCAGGGGTGGGGTATCTCTTGGGAGAAGGTAGGGGAGAAAGCAGGGTAAAACTGGAGCTAAATTTATCAGCTGGTAAGTTTGTTATATCCTCCAGTTCTATATAAGTGGTTCCAGTTACAATTAGTTCAGTACACTAGTGTCTGCTACCTTTTTTTTTTTTTTTTTAATATTTTTTTTGGTCCCCTTGACTTCATTTTACCAGCCCAAATCTCCAGTACTCCATGTCCATAATTACTCTAGTATTGCTAGTGCCAGTTGTGGATCTTATGGGCATCCTGTGGCTCCACTGTCTTTGTACCTATCGGGGGGTTCTTTTATATCCCCATCCACTCTCTTCCCTGACCCCCCAAGCTTGCTGACTACTTCTGAGTTCGACTTTGGACCATGTTTCCCCATAGGGTGAATCATTGATGAATGCCCTCCCACACAGGACAAGCATGTTCATCCCAACCTGACATTCTGTTAGTTGCCCAAGCTGTTTATCAAATTCAGGTCACCTGGGATGTAGTCAGGGCTTTATTCCTCTATGCCACTGGAGTGACTTACAATTGTGTATTACCTTTAACGTTGCAGCCATCGTTGAAGAAGGTCTTGAAGTTGTCCTTTCCCTGTGAGGCTATATTTATCCAAAATTTAGTTTTCGTGGACTTGATAAAACACCTGAGTTATTTATTTAGTTTGATGAGGCATTTCTTGGCTTGCTGGGCATTGAACTTCCTAGTTTTGACCAAGGCCATGGTTTTGTTCCTTTTGTTATATAATTTTATTTATTTATTTATTTTATTTTATTTTACATTTGTTGACCGGGCTAGTCTAACTGGATACATGTCCATTTTCAGTAGAGGCCCGGGGAGAAAAGCTCCACTTTAAACTAAATAAATCAAGACAAACAAAAGTCCATGCAATATATACAGTACATAAACCTGAAGAATTATTTCAGCAAATTGAGTTATACAGAACTACAAATATACAGATTGTGACTACTAAGTTTAATAAGGTAACATACAGTATTATTACCAAGGTAAAGAGATAGATATTCTTGATTAGTATATTGGGTATGAATGTGCCTTTGTAAAGATGTAAAATGGCTATGATAAAGTGTGTAACACTGAGAAGTAAGAGAATTATTGAATGTATGTACATGGGGAAGTAGTTACAGTCATAGTGAAAGAAATAGATTGGTTTATATACAAGGTGGAAAGATAAGAGCTCTCTGAAGAAAGCAAGGTTGTTAGGAGCATATTCAGTGCAGGCAGCTTGGGAATAAGATACTAAGAAGGGGGTGAGGGATGAACTTGCTAATACTGCAAAGAGGGTTATTGGAAGAGAGTTACAGAATAATGTTATATTGGGGGGGGGGGGGGTTAGTCAGGATTAGTACAAGGACAAAGCCATTGTGTTTTTAGTTGAATCTTTAGTTGCTTTTTAAAGAGTGGTAATGATGAGAGAGATGTAAGTTTTGTGGGAAGCTTGTTCCAAATCTTCTCCACTGTATTAGAGAAAAGAGAATCACCAGCCTTGTTGTGGGATTTCTGGATGGTAACCAGTAGTTTATTTGCTGAGCGAAGGTTAGTAAGGTTTGTGTAGGGGGAGATGTTAGAAAGTTGCCAGAATAATAGAATACCATAGCATTGGAAGCTACAGGTCCATCTTTCTTACCCAAGATACACCTACTACATACCTAAACATACATATAACCTTCATATAACTTGTTAATATTAGGATTCCACCATGGTAGCTTGTTCTTTGAGTTAGTCCTATGCATATTCCAGGTGGGTACAGCTGCCTCAATGCAGTAGTTTACATGATGGTATAGCATACTTCTCAACTGTCCAGCTTTTTTGCAGAATCCCATATTTTTCTCTTACAATTTTGGTCTATTCCTCATAAAGTTTGTGGTTTTCTGGCAAATCACTGAGGACTGAAATCACTAAATAATGACACATATTTGAGTTTCATACTTCATATTCTTCAGAAAATGCATATTGGCACAAATTCTATTTTTCTGGCAACTTTCTAAGTTTATAATAGCAATATTTAAAATCTGTTCCTATTTTTGGACATTTGTCTCACCGTTATTTTAGATTTCGTTACGATTTTTTTGTGCTAAGTGGTTGAAAGGTATGTGGTATAGGGTTTCTTTGAACAATTCCAGACAATGCATTAGAATTCATGTGGTTTGTGGAGCTTGAAATTCTACCAGGGTATCACTCATTAGTAGGAGGTTTGCTTTGGAATAATTCCTAAATATTAGAGGATCGGATGGAGTCACAGATTTTAGTTTAGTTTCAAAAGAGACAGCTTTATGGTCCAACCTGACAAGTGGGACATTTCATATGGGTGGGTACCATGTTCCCCTGTGTTAGGCAGGATCAGGTCAAAGATGTTGGCACCCCTAGTGGATGTGTGGACTAGCTGGTGCAGAGCATTTGTGTTTACAAAGTCCATTGATCTCAGGGCCTGTGTACTGGAAGTTGTGTATGTTTCGCAGTTTATAGTGGAGTAGTACAAGTTGGTCTGCAATATAGTGTTGGGTTCAAAGCAGAGTGACTTCAGTATGTTTAGGTATGTAGTAGGTGTATCTTGGGTAAGAGAGATGGACCTATAGCGTCCAATGCTATGGTATGGGGACTTTTCTTATGGTGAGTTAGACATGTAGAAGCTCAAGTGAATCATACTGCTTGACCAGCCTTGAGCTGTGACTGTTTTTGATGAGTATTGTTCCTTACCATGCAGTAGCTCGCCTAAATGTGTGGAAAGCTTTATAGCCTTACACTGCCAGGGTGCTCTTCATGGCTTAAACAATATCACCATAATTATACAGATGTCTACATTCTCCACGGTGAGGAGAGCTTGCAGAGAATGAAGTTTTTTGTTTAAACTACTGACATTAAGCAGTAATAGCTTCAGGTTATCCTGGCTTGTTTTTGCTATGTCTGAAGATTTATCAGGTTGGCATTGCCAAAAAAAAGAAAAGAGGCGCTATGGGGATGGACAAAGTTTTAGCCAATAATCAAAAGGTTAAAAGAGGCAAGTGCAGATCATCCTTGGTGAAGCAGTGCAATTGGTCAACCATATCTTCACAAGCTGACAAATATGTACCATCTTCAAATGACACCAAAACCTAAGTTAATTGTTAAAATCAGTTATCTACTGCTCATATTACAGCATCCTCTTTGGAGAAAGATGGATGTTGGTTAATGCTAGATTTATGCCAGCCTGGAACACATAGTCTGAGAGCTCCCTCATCTCTCTCTTCAAATAGTCCAGAGAGGCATGTCTCAGGTCATTTACACCCACATGTACAATGACAGAATCATTGTGGTACTTGTGGTTCAATGACCTGAGTGAATGAGTGTGTGTGTGTGTGTGTGTGTGTGTGTGTGTGTGTGTGTGTGTGTGTGTGTGTGTGTGTGTGTGTGTGTGTGTGTGTGTGTGTGTGTGTGTGTGATCTGGTGGCCCCACTGATCCCTGATAGGTAACTGACTGTGGCCATATCCTTGCTTAGCTTAGTGAGTGGAATATCTGAGTGCCTCACAATGGAGTCACCTATGACTAGATCATTAGCTTGTGTGGAGGTTTGCCTTATGGGCTTACAAGTTGAGACACCATCCTTTGAAGCTGTATGTGTCTTGGTGGGTATTGTTTTGGCCGAATGCTCATGAGGCTCCTGAGAAAACCTGTTGTCTCCAGAACAAACTACCAGCTGGAACTAGGCATCAAGATCCTCTTATTAAGTTTAAGAAATCCCTTTCGGAGCATCTGCTTATGGAAACAGCCTGTAAATGCTTTAAGGATAATGGTTAAATGCTTTAAAAGGATTAAAATAAAAAAAAAATGCTTGCAGTCTTTCAAATGTTTTCCTTTGCCAATTAACTCTTCTTACTCTTGTATTCTCGTCTTAATCTCTAGGCCTGTCTCTTTAATCTCTGTTTTTAACTCACTTCTATTTGAGTTTTTCTTTTCAAAGAAATTCAATGTTAAACTTTTAAGAAGCAATTTCTTGTAGCCAAACAGTTTTGCAAACCATGCAAATTGATAAAACATGATGTAAACCTCTGCTTTATTATAAATGCTAAAAACTGTGTAACATTCTTCATTATAAAAAAAATGTATAATAATTGTATATGAAGTATCTAAAGTTTTTCTTCTATGTAAACCTAACAATGTATCATATTTGAAGTGTATGACTTAAATGTACCTACCCTTTCTATTGTGTCTGAGCCCAACTACCTAGTTACCAAATAGTAAATAGCTGCATCCAGGAATCCTTTGAGGTTTAGGGAGATGACATTTTAAAGCCTCAGAATACATGGTCTTTAGTGTGAGTGGTAGGTAAAATGTGGTGTCATGTGGTTTGGACAACCTGTATGGTAATTGCAGTAGCTGTGGGTGAGAGCCTTGACACTAATGACAGTGCACATTTACATTTATGTGTGTGATTGTTTAAGAATTAGGTGGTTGCCAGTAAAATGAGACAACTGCTGCATTTACTCAGGATGCCCACTTCCACCAAGGTGGCTACAGAGAGAGCAAGAAAGTGCTTATCCATTCTTTCAGAAAGGGGAATTGTATCAGGGAAATCTAGAGTAGCTTTACGTGGGTCCTTTCCATGTAAAACTATAATATTTAAGGCAAGATTGTTGAAGCAATGCTTCTCTGTGTCAAACCACAGTAACAGGGTAATATAGGGTTTATGGAAGGTTTGCTTGGATGCTGTATGGATAAGAACTATATCTTAGTGTAATCTCACAAAGTAATGTTCCACTATGTGCAAACCAGGTGCTTGTTATGCAAGGATGTATTTGGAGAATATCAGAAGTTGCTTTTTCATAGAAAAAGTTGGATTATAAATGCCTGTATCTATAGAAAAAACACTGCTAACTACTGTTGCACAATGACCAGCATCAAGCAAAAGTGATGACTTTGTAAAGGCACAGAAAATCAGCAAGCAAGCAAAGTAGCCCACTGGCCATTCACAATAACACAAATTAAACTTTTTGCAGTGATTCCCAAGCTCAGAATAGACCAGACTACTCTATACTGAAACCAGAGTGCAGACCTAACTCTTCCAACTGTAAAATAACTAACAAAGGAGCCCAGTGTGTAAGGAAACAATTTAAAAATGCCAGTAAACACGTTGAATTAAATGTAAAAGTGCAAAAACCCAGCAGTTAAGTACAGTGAAATACAATAACACTTTAAAATATGAAAAAGAGCAGAAACATAGTAAATAATGCAGAAATATAACACCAGCACTCTGAAATAACAAGAAAATGTGCAATTGAGTAATGTGGAGTACTTATCTAGCTTGGATGTAATTGAAATGAAGCAGCTACACTCAAATCTCAGTGGCATAGGTGCCAAACATTGGTAATCTCTGTGTAAATGAGCCAAGCTTTATAAAGGCACATAAAATCAGCAAACAAGCAAAATAGCCTATTAAAATTACAATAATTACATTACATTACAATAATAAACTCTTAGGTGTCCTTAGTGATTTCCACGCTCAGAAGGTATCACTTCTGCAACTAGGTGCAGACCTAATGCTTCCAGTTGTAACACTGCTAAAAAAAGGAGCTCAAAGTGCAGGAACTCATCAGTTACAACAACAAAATAGCAGTAAACATTTGGAATAAAATGCTATGTCTGAAGATTTAGTGCAAAAGTGCATAAACCTGTCAATTATATGCAGTCAAACACAACAACACTTTAACGTATGAAAAAGAGCATAAATAATGCAGAAATATAACAGCAGCACTTTGGAATAACAAGAAAACTCACACTTTAGTAACACTGTGCACTTATCTAACTTCAACAGAGCAGGATTGAAACAGGAAAACTCAAATCCCAGTGGCATAGTTGCCAAGCATTGGTAAACTCAGTATGAATGAGATAAATTTTACAGAGAGACAGAAAATCAGCAAAGAAGCAAAATAGCCCACTGGCCAATCCCAACAATACACCCTTAGGTTTCCTCAGTGATTCCCAAGCTCAGAAGAGACCAGGTTACTCTCTACTACAAGTAGAGTGAAGGCCTAGTACTTTCACTCATAACATCACTAAGAAAGGAGCCCAAAGTGCAGGACTTCATCAACTGCAACAATAAAATATCAGTACACACTTTGAATTAAATTCAAAAGTGTAGAAATCCATCAGTTAAATACACTGAAATACAATGTTTTTAAAGTATGAAATGTGCAGAAATTTAGTAAATAATGCAGAAATATACCAGCAGCAGTTTGAAATAACAAGAAAAAGTGCAATCAGCAATGTGAGTACTTATCTAGCTGGGATGGAGCTATGTTGAAGCAGGTACACTCAAATCTCAGTGGCATTGTTGTCACGCATTGATAAGCTCTGTGCAAATGAGCCAAGCTTTATACAGGCACAGAAATTCAGCAAAAAAGTAACATGGCCAACTGGCCAATCACAACAACATAGACTCAATTTTTCAGAGATTCCCAAGTGCAGAAGAGATCAGATTACTTTCTACTACTACTAGAGTGCAGACCTAATACTTTCAATGGTAAAATCATTGAAAAGGAGCCCAAAGTGCAAGACCTCATCAATTACAACAATAAAATACTAGTAAACATTTTGAATTAAATGCAAAAGTGCAGAAACCCATTACAACAGCACTTTAAAGTATGACAAAGAGCATAAATAATGAAGAAATATAACAGCAGCACTTTGGAATAACAAGAAAACTCACACTTTAGTAACACTGAGCACTTATCTAACCTCAACAGAGCAGGATTGAAGCAGGAAAACTCAAATCCCAGTGGCATAGTTGCCAAGCATTGGTAAACTCAGTGTAAATGAGACAAATTTTATAGAGGCACAGAAAATCAGCAAACAAGCAAAATAGCCAACTGTCCAGTCCTAACTATACCCACTCTTAGGTTTCCTCAGTGATTCCCAAGCTCAGAAGAGACCAGGTTACTCTCTCTACTACAACTAGAGTGAAGGCCTAGTACTTTCAATAGTAAAATCATTTAAAAAGGAGCCCAAAGTGCAGGACCTCATCAATTACAACAATAAAATACCAGTACACACTTAGAATTAAATTCAAAAGGGATATAAATCATCACATAAATACAGTGAAGCACAATGTTTTAAAGTATGAAATGTGCAGAAATTTAGTAAGTAATACAGAAATATACCAGCAACAGTCTGAAATAACAAGAAAAAAGTGCAGTTTAGCAACGTGGAGTACTTATCTAGCTGGGATGGAGCTATGTTGAAGCAGAAGCACTCAAATCTTAGTGGCATTGTTGTCACGCATTGATAAGCTCTGTGCAAATGAGCCAAGCTTTATACAGGCACAGAAGCTTTTTACAGGCCAAGAAATTCAGCAAACAAGTAATATGGCCAACTTCAAAAACACCTTAGAAAAGCAGCTAAAGGATCTAAGGAATCACCAGAATATGTAAAAAAACAATCCCAAATCCAAATGTCACACAATAAAACTGTTTTAATAAATGTTGAAGTAAAAAGTATGTATAGTTACAAAGCTTTCAAGCCCACAGCTCTTTCTCAATGTTCACAATACATTACATTCTCACAGCTTAAATACTTAAAGAACCAGTATAATTGATAAGTATTTACTTAAAGAACCAGTATAACTGATAAGTATTTAAGCTGTGAGGATGTAATGTATTGTGAATATTGAGAAAGAGCTGTGGGCTTGAAAGCTTTGTATCTATATATACTTTTTTACTTCAGCATTTATTAAAACAGTTTTATAGTGTGACGTTTGGATTTGGGATTGTTTTTTACATAAGCAAGCAATATGGCAACTGGCCAATTACAACAACACAGACTCTTAAGGTTTTTTTCAGTGTAGAAGAGATCAGGCTACTCTTTACTGTTGCTGGAGTGCAGATGTAATTTTCAACTGTTAAATCATTAAAAAAGTACCTGTCCTTTTTCTAATTTGCTTTCCACGGATTACATTGTACTACACAGTTCTTTAACTGTTCCCCCAAATGATGCCAAAACAACGAGAGTAAGAAAATTATTCAGTGTTATGCAGTCTCCAGCATGACCCAGATCAGTACTTGAATCCTTCAGGGGAAGAAATGGGCCACACTGTGTTAGCTGTTTAAGAAGAAAACAACACCTTACTGCAATAAAAATGCATTATTTCTTTTATTTTATATATATATATATATATATATATATATATATATATATATATATATATATGTATTTAAGTGATTTCCACTTGATACAGACAGTCCTTATTCTTGACTCAATCAGCCCTTACTGACCTACCATATAATCAGACATTCAACAATTATGTGTGCTCCTCAGCCTTCAGCGAGCTATAATACCCTCATGATTGTAGCAGTGACTACACCAGATGAAGACAGGTTAGAGGCAGTAACAAGTTCCTTCATGTTCCTCACTTCATGTTAATACATGGTGTCCAGGTTCAATCATATGAATAATGTAAATTATACAATGACCCCCCCCCCCCATTAATATTCCAAAACGTGCACACTAATTGGTCAGTGTGCACGTTGTAAATCAAAGACTTATACTAATGGACAAAGGTCTGGTCGCCCGGACTTTTTCCATTAGTATGTCTTTTTTTACAGCAACGGAGAACCCAAAATCTCCATTGCTTTTTAGACACTGTCTCGCTATGTATAGCGAGACAGCTTTAAAAAAAGTAATGGAGATCTTCCTTTCTCCGTTGCTTTTTTTAAAGCTGTCTCGCTATGTTAAACTCCTTTAACATAGTGAGACAGTTTGGAGATTCTCCGTTGCTTTTTTTAAAGCTGTCTTGCTATGTTAAACTCCTTTAACATAGCAAGACACTTTGTAAAAAGCAACGGAGATTCTCAGTTCCTTTTTTTAAAGCTGTCTCTCTATGTTAAACTCCTTTAACATAGCGAGACACTTTGTAAAAAGCAATGGAGATCTTGCTTTCTCCATTGCTTCCATCCACAGCTCTGATGTACTGCGTAAGCATACACATGCGCAGTACATCAGAACTGCCACAGAATACCAGACAGCTGCGGAAGGGCAGCAAGGCAGCATTATACAATGCCATTATTTAAGAAAAGTAAGTATTTTTTTTCTTAAATAATGTCATCATATAATAGCAATAACGCACTTCTGGGTGTGGGTAATGCTGGATTTACCCACGGTTGTCTTTGTTTGGCCACTTGGGCTTCACCCTCATGACCAAACCACACCAACCATGGGTAAATCCAGTATTACCCACACCCAGGCGTGGGTTATTGCTTAATTAGTTTCCATATATGTTTAAGGAATCTTTGTGTGGTCAACATTTTCTGTCCACCCAACCTCTCACATTCACAGGCAGACTTGTCTTCATCTCTGAGTCTTGAAGTCCCCCCCAAATCCCTCTCACACATCCATAGCAGCACATGCACATAAAATCTCTGCACCATCTCTTGCTTCTCTCCTCTCTAGCTGGCCATGATCAGCCACAGTGTTCCAGTGTGATCACTTACTCCTCCTTTCCTCTGGCATTTGGTCTGACTTAAACACTTTCATGCTTCTGTACTCACACTTATACCCCCATCTGTTGCACCCTGTCAGCACTGCTGCTATCAGGTGCCTCCTTCTTTCTGATGCTTATGGCCTGTATGTCTTTGGTAAGAAGGTTCTTGCTATTTTTACCTAAGTATGACTTTGTAGAGGAAATGTATCTGTACTATGGCTGTGCTTCACTTCCTTACCCCAAAGAATGTTCATCTCTATCTTATTATTATAATGCTATGACTTTATGGGTTCTTTCAAAGCACCACAATATGCTTCCATCCTGTTTTGCCTAAGGGTACTCAACAACCTTATGTTTAGGACTGAGGATTGCGCTGTCATGTTTGCCCATGCCATTTAACCTGTAGAACTGCAAGAGATGCCACCCTGGACCTAATATCTTATAATACTTTAACCTGCTTTCACAGTCCATTATATTTTCTCTTTAGCAAACAGAATCTGAAAGTAGTCCTGCAGGACCTAAATTTTGGTTTCTCAGATGGATCAAATCCATTGTTTCTTCACATCCTATTGCTGGATATTCTTAGACTCATATGAAAAGAGCTTGCACACTAATCGTCTTTGGCTTCCCTTTTGTAGCCTTCTATACCACATGTCTTCCAGGCAACTCAGTGAGCCTTTTTTGGTAGCAGGAAACATTGTGTTCTAGAAAGGTTGCGAAATACCCCAACTTTCTTCTTAATATGATGTCCATGGATGTTTCCTACATGTCCCCAGGCATATCAGACAGTCTCGGATGTTTTTCCTTTGCCTGTGATTCTTAGTATCCCCAAGCATTCAACATGATTCATTCCTTTCACTTTTAACCAGAAACAGTACTGCAAACTGCTTCTTGGCACTCATGACTGATTTCTCTTGCACTATGTTCAGTACCACTTCCTTCTTTTCTAAGTCAAATGGCATACCTGCACCTATGGATTTTTAGGTCGACTGCCAAGTTCATCAGTAAGACAAACAGTTTTTCTTTATCACTGCTCCAGCCTAAAGATTTTCCTAATCAGTCACTCACTTGGCTGCTTGCTGTATATTTAAGTTGGATCAGACTCTGGATAAGGAATAGGATTGATTCTAGACAAATATGTAGATATATTAGCTGCCTTCTCAGCAGCATTTTCATAAAACAACAGATAGTTCTGTGGTTTGGGTTATAGTTTAAGGTTTTTTTTTTTAAGAGCATTTTAGTTAACTTTTCTTTTGCCATTAAATGTCAGTTTTACAAATACCTTAATTTTAAATAAAAACAACCTTATATTTGTAGACCACAGAACACTACAATCATCATAATCATATAGGGTCATAGATTAGTACTAGACTAACTGCCCTTGTGGGCAATTTTAAGCCTAGCCAATTACCCCATGTGAGAATCAAACCATGTGGCTTGGGTCTGTAAACTCCTTAACCATTATGCCAACCTCCCATCCTGAAATTCCTCTGACTACATGAGGGCTTGAAACCTTTTAAGATGCACTAGCAAGACCTGAACTCAGAACCTTCTGATTACATATCCAGCAACTTAACCACTTAGCTACTGAGCCTGATAAAATAATACAGAAGAGAGATGCTGTTTAAGGCTGGTATAATTTGTATTTGCAAACGCTGACAAAAAGATACAGTTATACAACAGGAAATGATGCCAACAATGGTAAATAGTGATTACCTGAGAAGAGGTGATAAATGCACATGATCTAATCGACATTGTGTGCGGAAGGCTTAACACTAGGTAAAAGTTGCAGAATGTGAGAAGGGCCATCAGAGTATGGAGTCAGGGATTCACTTTAGAAACTTGAATGCCCATAACACTGAAATTCAAAACATTGAGACCAAAAGCTTGAAAATTCAAAACACTGAAAATTCACAACATTGAATCTCATAACATTGAAAAAAGTTAAGAAAGCAACATGTACTATATTCCAGCACAACTGCATACTGAAACAAATAAAAAACAAACCATATTACACTTCTCCAACTATAAGCAGGGGGGCAACTGCCCTGCACTCCCCTTGTGGGGGGCTGTGCCCTCCACTCCCACTGCTACTTAAATATATCAACTCTGAGATTGCACTACACTACACTAAGATGTGTTATGTTGTAGTATAGCAAGTAAGAAAGGAATATGACTGAGGTTACCTATGAAACCCTGGTAAGTATCAGAGAGATATATATAGTAATGTGCAATGTTTTAACAGTGAAGTAATGTTTCTAAAAGGAGGTTTCTAAGGATAGTTTTTTACAATTTAAACATGCAGTCATGAAGGGCGGAATGGTTTGTTTGCCATTTTGTTCTGTGTAGTGCAATCTCGGAGTTGATATATTTAAATAGCAGGGGGGTGTGGGGGGTGTTTGGGTGTTTTACCCCCCCCCCCTGCTTATAGTTGGAGAATTGTAATATGTTTTTTTTTTATTTGTTTCAATATGTAGTTGTGTTGGAATATATGAAATGTTGGTTTACGATGTATTTTCAATGCTATGGGATTCAGTATTTTGAATTTTCAAGCTTTTGGTCTCAATGTTTTGAATTTCAATGTTATGGGCTTTCAAGCTTCTAAAGTGAATCTGGAGTCAGAGGTTGTAGTAATGGAGAATGTGAAGATGTAGTGAGACAGAAACTGGTACACTGAGTGAAATGGTACAAGTGGGAATAGAAGGATGTGTGGCATGTGGGTGACAATCCCAAAGAATGATGTTATTCTTTGCATAGGAAAAAGTGAAATGAGTCAGTGAAGGACCAATGAATAGAAAGGAGGATGACTTGTCAACAGAAAAAAAAGCTATTTCACCAGCTGGATAAAATAAAATAAAAACTACTTGTGAACTCTAAACAATATGTTCCATCTCATAAGGTATTTAGCCGTCATAAATGTGCTTATTCTAGTATAAGAAAAGGGAATTCTTCTCAGAAATTTTTCTCAATCCCTGAATGTTAAAATCATAGCACTGGCATTTGAAAATCATAACAAAGGGTCCAAAATGGAGCACTTTCTTAATTTTTGACGTAGAGGGTCTTTAGGTACTAGAATCCATTAAGTTAGTGATACAGAATCTTTGTATAGATTTATTTCAGTTTTTTATGTACTCTTTAACAAGTCTGTCTTTATTTGGAAACTCAGAGGGAAATCAGTAATTGTAGGAGGAGTAAGGCAAAACCTCAGATCAAAAGTCATAGTACAACCTATAAGTGAATTATAGCAGCTGAGAAGTATGGGTGGGGGAAGCTTGCACTTTGTCAGAGAGGGAAGAGAAAATAGTGATTTTAATGTTTAAAATAGCAAAGATCTCATGAGTGATAACAAAATCTATTTAGATGAAACCTTGGCTGAGACACTTTTGTTTTTAACCAAGCTTCTTTCCATTTGTCAGATTTTTTTATCTTTTTTTTTAAGTATAAGGTTCTGGCCTTGGATTGATTTTCTATTTTTATTTTTATTTTAAATGTTTACATGACTCCAATCAAAGTTCAAGGTTAGATTCCAAAAAGACTTTGCATGATTGCAGAACTCTTCACCATGCTGTGAATAACTATGAATATGTCACAATTTTATTTTCCATTATCTATCAATCTAATCTATCTATCTATCTATCTATCTATCTATCTATCTATCTATCTATCTATCTATCTATCTATCTTTTTCCTTCCATAACTGCCTTCCCAGAAAAATATTTACCTCTTGTTCCCTCCCTTAGACACTATACGTTTGTCATTTTACTAATACCTTCATCTTTTTACCATTTTTCATATATTTCTTTCTTATAACATAATACATCCTTATAGTAAAGTTTTAAATACATCCATTACTTTACTGTATTCATTTGTTTCTCATAATCAGTTCACTATCTACAGTTTCATAGCTTTTTTCTTAAAGGTTATCCACCAGTGTTTCCATTTATTATAAAATAACTGCATTTCTTTTAAGTTTCTAAATTGTACTTAATTTCTTCACATTCTGTGCATCTCATTATTAACCTTTTTATAACTTTACTTATTTTAAATATGTTCCCCAAATAGAACAATGATCTAGGAAACCTAACACTGATTTTGCCTTTTGTATTTATTTTAATATCTCTGAATACCTAACAACTACCAAGATTCAGTTATAGATTGTACTATGATTTTTGATCTGAGACTTCTGTTCACATTTGCTTTTTGTCATACATATATTCCCTTTCTTCCTTATTTTTCTCTCATATCTTGACATTTTTTACATCTTTGATGTCTTTGTTTGCCTTTCCTTTGCTTTGTCTTAAATTACAGTTTAAAACTCTTGCTGATGATGGGGGACCAACATGGTGGATGACCTATAAACACTGTGCCAGCAAGGCTCTCTAACAAATGCATTACATATAATCCACATAATAATCAAACACAGGTCTTTGATAGCAAAAATTTCAAAGCTTAAGTTAATTAATCACTCTACATGTAAAATACTTCAGTGAAATTCTCACAAACCTCCCTGAAGTAAGTGTTTTTATTCACCAACTTCAAAAGAAAGGCAAGGATTAAAATAAGCCAGTGGTAACTTTAAAGGAAGTCTAAACAGACTTTTAACAGCATTAAACAATTTATGTAACAAAATGGCAAGTGGAAATGAGCATATGGATATTCATAAAAACAAAACAAAAAAAAACTGTCAACGCTTTCCACACCAGAAAAAGAAGTTGTCTCAAAATAGGTGCAAACAACAAGAATACAAAAAAAGTTAACTAACAATAAAACTGATCAACTCCCTATCCTTGAAGAGTTAAAAGTGACACTGCAACCTCTTCAATCTGCCATACAAGAACTTTCTGGTCAACTTCAAATGTTTGGCAATACAATTAATCAAATATCCAACAGACTCAAAATTACAGAAGCAAAGGTCATAGAAAATTAAATAAAAATTGAGCAACTTCAAAAAGATTTGAATTTGGAGGCTAGAACAGATGCAATAATATATTGGAATGCAGTGTTTTTGAGAAATATGAACAGCCAAATCTGACTGAAACCCTATACAAAATCTTCAGCTATTTGCTAGATAATCAGACTGAAGCCAACACCTACAAAGAGCACATCATGTGACTAAAATCACCTACACTGGATAAACCAAGACAAATGTATGTCAAAATATTACATTACCAGGATGTTTGCAGGATTCTCACCACTGCCAAAAAAGTTCTGAATTGGAATGCCAGTAAAAATCACCTTTGCTCATAACCTCCCTATGAAAATTAAACAGGATCAGCAGAAGTTAGCACCATTTTGAGCATTTTTAATATCTAAAAAGATTAAATTCCAGCTGAAATACTCCTCCACCTTAATATTTCAATACAAGTGAGATAAATATTCAGCTGGATCACTGAAAGAGTTAAACAGTCTTTTGTTAATATTTTCAACTTTTCTCCTAAATAAAGATTGATTGGTTCGGTTGACTGTGTTCATTTGAATTAATATTACTTTCTACAAGGGGTAGATAAGACTGATATGTTTGCTGGTTGTGAGCAATGTGAAATATGAACTTGCCTTATAGTGTTCTTGATAACCTATTCTTCCTGGCACTTTACTGGAATGGAACACTGGCTCCTTGGGCTACAAATGGACTAGGAATGGTTTAAACCCAATGACAATGTCCTAATGCACTTCCTGTTTTTTCTTACCTGAAGGAAGTCATATCATAAATGGCCGCATGTCCTTTCTGCAACTATTATCAAATGAAAGACTGGATACTGGCCTTAATTAGTGAATATTTTAAGTCTTAAATGCAGTGTTTTTTATCATTATTAATAATATTAAATGTTCTAAGGGTTTGCAATACATTTAATTAAGAAAAAAATGGTCAATTTGACGCCATCTTAGTTTAACTACTCAGATTCATTTCTTAAGATCTGTTACCTTTCATTTATAACACACTATTCATTACAGGGGTTAGAAGCTGTGAATTGAGATGTTGTAGGGCAGCTATATTATACTTGCCATTTTCAAAATTTATTTTTATTCTAAATATCGTTCTAAACAAACCAATGTGTAGAGGGTGTGCAGCAGGTTTATGTTACTGGTATTTTATTTATATAAACCTTTAAATGATATTAAATTCTGGTGTTGTGAGGTCGTGGTTAGGTGCAGGGTTTACAGGAAGAGTTACATGCTATATGCCTCCTTTATCAAAATTGTTTTCAAACTTCTGGGGTATGATTTATGAAATCCCAATTTTTTTCATCCCAATAAATATTTTCATAGGGGACACTGATGTGGATAATAGATTCAGGGAATGTTAAAGGAATCCAAACAGATAAAAACAGAAAGTTATTTTTTCATCTAACCTTTAAGTCAAAAGCAGAGATTATATTTGTCCAGGAGACCCACATGACATCAAGAGAAAATGTCTCAAAGCAATTATTGAGTCAGGTAATAAATCAAATAGCACTGGAGTTGTAATTATTATTAAAAAATTTCAAAGATACAATATTGCAACATGATTCAGACAATGAAGAAAGATAGTGCTATATAATTATAAAAATACATTTTTTGATAAACCTGTTCTATTATTAAACATATATGTACCTTGCACTAAACAACATAAATTTATTATTTTAGTATATAAACCATTACATCTCTTCCCAGATTATTATTACATTGTTGGTGGGGACTGGAATGCCATTAATGATCCCATCACAGATAGAACAAGTAGAAGTAAATCATATAATTTATGTGCATCCAATGTGATATCAGAACTAAAAATAGACTTTACCCTATTCAATCCTTTTAATTTCAAGACAGTTTAACCACCCTAAAAAATATACCTATTATCCCCATTATTACAAAACATGCTAGATAAGACTTCTTTTTAATATCAGATTTTTTTTTACATAGAACCTAGGTTCTTTTCTGATCACTCCAGAATTGCAATATAGATTGGTCTAATACTTGTAAATAAGAAAATACTAATTATAACTGGACTTTAAACCTTAATTTACTTTAGAAAGATGACATTTAGGCAGAAATTAAAAATATATTAAATAACTTCTTTAATAAGTTCTCCAATTCTCAATTCCTCTGGATATTCACTGGGCTGCTATTAAAACTCAAATATTTATAAGTAAAGGATCATTTAACAAAAATCTTATATGTTAAAAGAGAATATAATAAAAGAGAAAATTTACAAACTAGAACAGGAACGTTGTTTAGACTATAAGTCTGATTCAGTAAAATATCTAACTGAACTTCAGAAAGAACTCTACCTTCTATATGCAATGCAGCAATCACTTTGTGAAACAAAAACCTTAGTCAAATATTCAGAATGAGCCCAAGCTCCTTCCAAGCTTCTTTCAAAATGTATAAATGTCAATAAGACCTCTCCTTTGATAACTAAAATTTCATTCCAAGATAAACTCTACAATACTAGAGAAGAAATTATGCAAATACTTAGACAATTATACTCTCAAGTTTATGGTGAACATAATCTCTCTTTTGGCTCCCAAGAAAGAGACCAATTGTTAAGTTGCTTAATATTTCCAAAAAAATAATCAAGACCAACAAAATCTCCTTATTGCACATTTTACTCAACAAGAAATCTTACAAATAATTAATAATCTTAAAGCTGGTAAATCACTTGGTCCAGATGGTATCATTGCAGAATTAAAAAAAAACTATTGCCCCAATAATTTCAAAAATATTATTGTACTTGTTTAATTATATAAAAGAAAGTGGTATTTCAGACTTATATCAGAATAACTCTAAAACAATATTTTTCCTAAAGCCAAATTCATTACTAAAAATCCTGTAAACTATAGACTAATTTCTACTATAAATACAGATATTAAAATATTTGTCTCTGTTTTCAAATAGATTGAAACTTATACTACCAAAACTAATCTCACCTAATCAGTCTGGCTTTATTCAAACTAGACAAACCTATGACCATACACTTACAATTGGCACATTGATTACACTTTCTAAGCAATATAATAGTTCAATTTTCATACTTGTACCTGATGCTTTTAAGGCCTTTGACTGGGTTTATCTTGATTTTCTTTTCTCAATTATGCCACAATTTGATCTACCACAATCTTTTATTGAATGGATTAAAATTCTCTATAGTAATGCCTATACATCATTAGATATTAATAAAATGTCTTCCTCTCCAATAAAAATTATTAATGGAACAAGGCAAAGATGCCCATTATCCCCATATTTATTGTGTTGTTGCCTCACAGCAAGAGGTTCTCCCGTTTAATTTTCAGCTAGTGTGCAGGGAGTGCCTTCTGTGTGGAGTCTGCATGTCCTCCCCACGGTCGAGTGGCCTCCAAAAGACATGCGTTGAATGGGCGTGCCTTCGCTGAAGGTTGGGTGTCAGGCTGGCAACTCAGCACCAGAAAAATCTACTGCCAATCATTAGCAGACTGGAGTTCCGCTGTGGCGACCCCTTACCGGGAAAAGCCGAAAAGACAAACAACAACAACAGAGCCTCTATTTATTCTCATAACACAAAAAAATCTTCCCCATATTCCTGAAATCTATAACATACAGATACCTCTAACTGCCTTTGCTGATTACTTAATTCTTTATTTTATGTTGCCTAATGCTGTTTTACCAAAAATTCTACAGTCTATAGATACCTTTTCTAAATGTTTTGACTATAAACTAAATCTGACTAAATCTTCTATCTTTTCATTAAACCCAAACTATAATCTGATTAACTACTTTCCTAATATGGAAATTAAGATAAGTTATTCACCTAAACTATATGTGTATAAACTTTTACCATGATCTTACCCTATGTTACCAAGAGAATCTATTGAAATTATGGGCTACTATCAAACAGGACATTCTTAGATGGAACAAACTTAACCTATCTTTCTTATCCAAAGTTCCCATTATTAAAATGAATATTCTCCCCAGGGTATTATTCCAATTTAATGCATCAAATCTGAAAACTCAATATAAACACTTTAAAGATATTAACACAAGTCTATCAAAAATTCCATGTATTCCTAAATCTATCAGCATCAGCTACCACTGACACACTCTAAAAATATTGGTGGTTTGGGCATCCCAGATTTTAAGATCTATTATGACATAATAAATTCTAGTAAGCTTATAGCAATATCAGAATTTAATCCATATCATAAGAACTGGAGTCCCATATGGATTAAATTTTGGTATAACTATGTATGTCAATACCAATGCAATCCTAGAGCTTTACGTTTCTTTATTAAGGAGAGCCTCAGAACTTTCAAAAGACATAAATTCTTTAAACATATAATACAAATCTTTCAAGACCTGGTGGGTTTGCTAAATTAAAAAAAAAATAATTTATGATATTTTGGGGAATTTATCTTAACCCAAACAATAAATTAAATAACCTAATGATAAATTTCTCTAAATGTTCCTTATTTGAGGACAAAACTGTTTTTGATTTTATAACTATAAATGATTTTAAATTACTGACCTGAGAGATGCTCTTAATCTGCCTAAAAGCTATCTTGTAATTTTGAGAACTTGTTTCAAAGCTTTTGGATGATCCTAAAAATTAATGAACATAAAATAAATTTGTGTAAACTGTTATGAACTGCATTTACCTTGATAAAGAAGATATGAAATGTGTATAAATTAATTATATCTATCAAATCTCACCATTCTATTGTTTATTCTAAATACTGGACTAAACTTAATCCTTCAATCACACCAAATCAAAGAATCCAATTGATTCAATCATCCCTAAAATTATTACCTTTTAAAAAACTCTTATATACCTAATTAATGTTAGCAAACAATGCATATTTGACTCCTGATAGATTTAGTAAGTTTTTCCCCATATCGTCTTCCAACTGTCTTTTATGTAAATATCAAAGAGCTGATTTACTACATATTTTTTGGAATTATAAAGGCTCTTATAAACTATGGTGTTCTCTAAAACTCAGGCTAGAGAAACTGAGATATGAGAATCTGCCTTATCCTGGGAATTTGCACTATTACATATCCTCCTCCTAGTTTGGTATAACTAGATCTACACATACTAATTATTTTTTTCACTAGTCAAACTTTATATTACTCAAAATTTGCTTGATAGATCTATTGATTCAAACAAGATGCTATGAAATATATTTCAGCACACAAGTTAATAGTAACTAATCAAAATAAACTTTCTTAGTATATACATTATTGGGGTAAACTATATAATTATATTTTATAGTTAAATGTTATATATTCTTTCTTTTGAATACCCATAAGATATTAGCTAAGGGAGTTAACAAAAATTATTTTTTTTAGGTCACCCCTTATTTTATTGATTTATTACCATATCTATTACCTTACCTGTTAGAAGACATATACATGCATTTAGCACTTTTCTACATACTTTGTGTAATAGTTATTTTAAGTTGTGTGTTCTTTTTTCTTGTATGATAAATTAATGTTATTAGCAAGTTTTAAAAATGAAATAAACATATTAGGAAAAACTCCTCTAATATTATTTCCATATTAACTAAAACACATTTTTTATCTCTTCAGACAGTTCCACTTTTAAAATAACTCTTTTAAATACCCACACTGCTATAACTGTAAAAGCAACTCTTGTTCCAATGTCTTCAATTACTGACCTCCCAGACTTAACTAATATGGTTCTTATTTTTATTTCATTATTCTTTTTTAATACTATTATTACTGAGCATTCATTATGTTCTATAAACCATACTTGCCTTTTCCATAATGCTTTAAATTGTTCCCTCAAGTTTCTGTAGTCAATAAGCTTATTACATTTTGCTTCCACTTTCTGCACTAATACATTATCAGTAGGTGTCAAATATAACATTTTAAACTATTCACATTTAGTGAAATCATGCTTATGTCACCCCTTCACCTCTGCAACCCTTTTTATTCACATTTCTATTTTTTTCATTTCATTATTCTTTCCCTATAGTTCATTCTTCTTCTTCATTGATTCAAAGCTATGCTACCTTTATTCTGTTTCTAATCATTTAAATCTATTTATTGTAACTACATCAGTTGTAAGTATTTAAAAATTGTACTTCATGTAATCTATGTACATCATTTTCATTATGTACAACTACTTTGGTTGCTGCTCTTATGTCCTCATTTTTTTTGTCTGTCCACAGTGTGCATCCTACCACCCATTGTATGTACTTCATCTCCATCACCTCTAGCTTCCTCAACTCCTCTGCTTTTACTGCCCAGGTTTCTGTACCATGCTGTAGTACTGTTCGCACAACTGTTTTGCACACCTTACTTTTCAGCTTCTTTGGTATTCATCTGTCATACACTACACCTAACACTCTATGCCAGTTGGCTGCATCCCCTCTGATTCTAGCTTTGACCTCTTCATTCAGACTTTCCTTCTTCTCAACCACCCCTCGCAGATATTTGAAACTGTTAACCTGTTCCACTACCTTCCCTTCTATCGCAGTTCTCAGCTTCTTCTGATTTTCCCCATTTGCTGACATCCCCACTGTCTTATCTGTACTCAGTTTTATCCCATGTGTCTACAGTTTTACATTCCATTCACCTGTCATTTGCTGAATCTGTTGCTCATAGCCTGCCTGTAATGCCTCACTGTCTGCATACAGCAACTTTGTTGATCTGTTCCATCCAACATGTTTGTTAATGTAGTCCATCACCAGTATGAACAGCAGTGGGCTCAGAGCTGAACCCTGAAGCATAGCCACTCTCAATGGGAACCCCTTTGTGAGACTGAACACTGTTTGCACTTGAGTCATTGGGTCCCTCTACATAGCTTGCACTAATTTTATCAATGTTTCTGGCATTTTGAACCATTATAGGACTGCCTAAATCAGATTTCTTGGGACCATGTCATATGCTTTCTCCAAGTCTAGGAATGGGCAGTTGGACTCTTTCCTCATCTCTAGCTTCTTCTCAACTGTCTCTCTCACTGCAAACATTGTGCCAGTTGTGCTGCATCCTGATCTGAATCCAAACTGCTCATCTCCCATCTTACATTTTTACCACTCTACATATCCATTTATCAGTCACCCTGTCCAGAACTTTCATGCAATCTGACAGGAGTTTGATACCTCTGTATTGCCACAGTTGTGGATGTCCCCTTTGTCCTTGTACACTGGCATGAGTATGCTTATTCTCCAGTCATCTAGGATATGCCTTTCTCTCCACACTTCTATGAGTATCCTCAGGAGCCATTTCTCCCCTATCTCAGCCAACATCTTTATCATATCTGTTGTGACCTCATCTGAGCCTGCTGCTTTCCCTGATTTAATTTTTCTTAGTGCTATTCTTACTTCTTCTGTGGTGGGCTCTTCCTTTTCTCTCACTGTAGGCTATTTCTGGAGCAGTACAGCTTCTGTGGGGCTTTCTTCATTCAGAAGCTGCAGGAAGTACTCCTTCCATCTGCCTTTGCTGTCCTGTGGACTGGTGAGCAAGTTGTTGCTGGCATCCCTTGTAAAGGGTGTCTGGCTATCTTCTTTATCTTTCTGTTTTTCCTTACAGCCTGATATAGTTTCTTTGCACCACCTACTGAGTCACTTTCCAGAAGCTGGTAGAGGGCCTCTGGTACCCTGTTCATTGCTATTGCAACTCCTTTCTTAGCCTCTTTATTAGCCAACCAGTATTCATTCCTAGTCTGGTCTGCTTTTCTATCTCTCATGTTTTTCTGCACCCCTTTATTTTGACTTCTGCTTTCCACTACCACCTTTCCTTATGTACCTTATTCCCATATCTGGCTTGGCCACATATCTATTCTGTAGTGCTCACACATTCTGTTTTGAGGTGCTTCCATTCTTCTTCAACTCCACTTATTTCCTCCTCATCTTGGGGTGCTAGAGCCCTAAGTAATTCCTTGAACTGTTGTTTTCTCTCTCTCTCTCTCTCTCTCTCTCTCTCTCTCTCTCTCTCTCTCTCCAGTCAATGTCCAGGTCTTCAGCCTGATCTCTGTTGACCTTAGAGCTTTCTTTGACCACTGCTTGCAGTTGATTTTGGCAACCAGTGGTTTATGCTGTGGATCACCTGTTTCACTGGGGATGATTTTGCAATCACTGATTCTACCCAAATGCCCTTTCCTTGCTAGGAGGAAGTCTACCTCAGTTGTATGCTGTCCTCTCTTGTATGTGATCTTGTGACTACCTCTCTTTCTGACCCACGTGTTGGCTACTATCAAGGCATTTGATAGGCAGAAATCTAGAATGGCCTCTCCTTCTTTATTCTTGTTGTCTCGCCCATGTAGACCCTGGCAGTCCTCATATCCTGTTCTATCCGTTCTGATATGTACATTCAGGTCACTCATTATCTACACCAATTTATGTTGGTCCTGCTTTAGCTAATAGGTCCTGCAACTGTTTTCTGAATGCACCCCTTTCTACATTATCACAGCCCTGCTTTGGGGCAGAGACTGAGATTATGAATACTGTCCTATCATCCATCACTCATTTCTGAAGCTTCTCTCTCACCACAGTTCCCACTCCACTTCTAGCCTGTCCTCCTCTTGAGTAATATACTGTGGATCCCAGGCCAAGTGGATTTGCTGCACTGTCCTTTCATCTTGTCTCTTTGATACATAGGATGTCCAGCCTTCTCCGTACCATCATGTCATCCACTTACAAGCTCCATCCTGTTAGTGAACCTGCATTGAGTGGGTCAGTTGTGCTGCATCCTGCTCTGAATCCAAATTGCTCATCTCCCATCTGTACATTGAGTGTAAAATTCTTAGTTCATGTTTGGCAGGGTCATTGGTTTTACATCCAAATTTCGCTCAATACAGCTATCCCAGGCTGGGCAACTAGACACTGGCCAGCCAAAAGCTTTTTGATCCAGGGCTGTTGGGCTTTATGGCATCCACACACTAGCCAATAGTGGCACATTCACATCTCCCACCATTAGCATGGGTGCTTGGCGTAGGTTGGAGTAGGCCAGGTTCTCAACCCACTTATCAGTGGCAAATCCCCATGCCCATTTGGCAACATTAGTCAACATGACCAAATTACATAGAGCCATATTTTACATCATCGACTGGGTGACCCTGACTTGATGAGCAGTCTGTGATCTGTGCCTCCTATCTTAAGGATACTACACACCATAGTAGATGCCAACAAAGGCTGGTTTATACAACTCTTCTCCCTATAGGGCACTATGTAGAGTCTGTGCTGCTGCCCACAGCTCCATTCTTAAGTGAGTTTGAGATGGAAACACTCAGCATGTTTTCTGGAGGTGATAAGAACCCCACAGAAACACAGGAAGAACATGCAAACTACAAACAGGCATTGGCCAGATGTCAGGATAGATCCTTGCACCTTTTGCATGGGAGGTGAGGACCTTTACCATTATGCCAACTGGTCTTGCTTTCTCACCATATTCTCATGTATATTTTTAAATGATTGTTTTAGGTACCTGTGCATAGAAAATCAGTCTTTTGCTGCCCTGTCTCTTCCTGGAAGCTCATTCATGTCTGTGATATCATCATGCTATCTTCCCTATGAGTACTCAGCAACCTTTTTTTGCAACAAACTCAATCTCTGGACAAATTAACAAACTATAAGCTTTCTCAGCTACAGCTTCATTTTCAAGAAAAGAAACCGATTTTCTATGTTTACACTCCAAGGTATTGTCAACTTATTTATTTGTTCAATCTCCTCCATCAGTGTTATTAACTCTGCATTTTACTTTCCACCAGTCTGGCTCACCTACAAACTGTCTGGCATCTTCTTCTGTCTTGGTGTAACAGTGAATAATTCCCCTGCCAAACAGTAGGGAAATTTCCTTGAAGACCTGGCCAAATTTTCCATAGAAAGTATGGCTACCACTGTGGGTGTCCCCTGAAAATAGGCTTGAACCTAGTGGGACTAACTTGGTCAACAAAACATAATGAAATATACCCTGAATCTTATGCTGCTGGCAGCTGTCAAGACCAAGATATCTTTAAAAGTAGAAGAGCTGCTATCACAAAGAAATGCTGGCGCACAACATACCTAAAATCAAAATTTTATGTTAAAAGTAAGTCATTATCTACAGCTACACTACAGGCATAAAAAAGTTAAAAAACATATTATATGACTCAGACAGGGACACCTAGTACATGCAGCTTCACACAGATGACACCAAAAATGTTGTGGTGGACATGCAGTTGTGAGAGGAATACAATGTCCAACATGAGGCACAGACAGTAATTAGGGAGAAGGGAAGGAAAAGTGGGTGGCCAGTAAGTATGGGAACACAGAACAGGAATGTGGTTGTCGCCATACCTGACAGTTATCACAGACATTCAGTGATACACCAGTTCTGAGCTGTAGTAGTGGAACACAGAACAGGAATGTGGTTGTCGGCATACCTGACACTTATCACAGACATTCTGTGATACACCAGTTCTGAGCTGTAGTAGTGGGACACAGAACAGGAATGTGGTTATCGGCATACCTGACAGTTATCACAGACATTCTGTGATACACCAGTTCTGAGCTGTAGTAGTGGGACACAGAACAGGAATGTGGTTGTCGGCATACCTGACACTTATCACAGACATTCTGTGATACACCAGTTCTGAGCTGTAGTAGTGGAACACAGAACAGGAATGTGGTTGTCGGCATACCTGACACTTATCACAGACATTCTGTGATACACCAGTTCTGAGCTGTAGTAGTGGGACACAGAACAGGAATGTGGTTGTCGGCATACCTGACACTTATCACAGACATTCTGTGGTATACCAGTTCTGAGCTGTAGTAGTGGGACACAGAACAGGAATGTGGTTGTCGGCATACCTGACACTTATCACAGACATTCTGTGATAGACCAGTTCTGAGCTGTAGTAGTGGAACACAGAACAGGAATGTGGTTGTCGGCATACCTGACACTTATCACAGACATTCTGTGGTACACCAGTTCTGAGCTGTAGTAGTGGGACACAGAACAGGAATGTGGTTGTCGGCATACCTGACACTTATCACAGACATTCTGTGATAGACCAGTTCTGAGCTGTAGTAGTGGAACACAGAACAGGAATGTGGTTGTCGGCATACCTGACACTTATCACAGACATTCTGTGATACACCAGTTCTGAGCTGTAGTAGTGGAACACAGAACAGGAATGTGGTTGTCGGCATACCTGACACTTATCACAGACATTCTGTGGTACACCAGTTCTGAGCTGTAGTAGTGGGACACAGAACAGGAATGTGGTTGTCGGCATACCTGACACTTATCACAGACATTCTGTGATAGACCAGTTCTGAGCTGTAGTAGTGGAACACAGAACAGGAATGTGGTTGTCACCATACCTGACACTTATCACAGACATTCTGTGGTACACCAGTTCTGAGCTGTAGTAGTGGAACACACAACAGGAATGTGGTTGTCGCCATACCTGACAGTTATCACAGACATTCAGTGATACACCAGTTCTGAGCTGTAGTAGTGGAACACAGAACAGGAATGTGGTTGTCGGCATACCTGACACTTATCACAGACATTCTGTGATACACCAGTTCTGAGCTGTAGTAGTGGAACACAGAACAGGAATGTGGTTGTCGGCATACCTGACACTTATCACAGACATTCTGTGATACACCAGTTCTGAGCTGTAGTAGTGGAACACAGAGCAGGAAGGCTGTGGCAGTGAGAGTGCCAAATCCTAACCACTGGACTACCAGGAATCCCTTACTTGGGACCTCAGACCACACTTCTGATTTTTAAAAGAAGCTTGTTTCATAGTCTTGCACTCTTGGAAGGTGCTATTGATATTTAGCATAGATTCTCTGATCTGATCTGATCTGATGATGATTTTCCAAGAAATGCATTTCAAGCTGTTAAGCATTCAAGTATACCCATATTGGAAAATGTCCTGCAGAACAGGCAGCAGGAAAAAGCTCTAAGTAATCTATAGGAAATAAAATATAATAATTTCTGAAGCCTTTCTGATAATTCAAGCTTTTTAACCATATGACTCTTTATTAAGAAATTGTACATTAAACTGTTTCAGGGAGCCTGTTTAAAGGCTACAGAATGCAGCATTATATTCAGTAAAAGTCCAATGATTGAGTTCCTTGGATTGACTAGACATGGACTTCAGAACATGATGTTCTGACTTTGGTATCTACATACTGATAAAAATCAAAGCTGTCACCACCCTACCAGATCTTCCATGATGGTACCATTATTATAAATTATATCTCTTTATTGAGGAATGTTGTTGTTGGGTCTTTCTGCTTTTCCCGGTTAGGGGTTGCCACAGCGGAACTCCAGTCCGCTAATGATTGGCAGTAGATTTTTACGTACCGAGTTGCCAGCTCTGACGCACAACTTTCAACGAAGGTACGCCCATTCATGCATGTCTCCACACAGAAGACACTCTAGCTGAGAATGGAATGGGACAACGTCTTACTGTGAGGCGACAACGCTACCACAGCACCACCACCGCATGTGATAACTAAATAAAATTCAGCATGCACCATGAAATGATGCATACATCATTAAAAAGAAAAGGAAGAACACTTTTGGTTAACTGTTCAGCTCACGTATACACAGTATTTATTTATTTATTACATTTGATAACCAGGTAGGTGGTCTGATCCTTAGACCCTTTACACCAGGAGTGGGCAATTCATTTTTAAAAGGGGCCACATAAGAAACTGGGAATGTTTTGGAGACCATGCATGTTTTGATCAATAAGATTAAATACTGAAGTTAATCACAGCAGTTGAAAATGCTGTCCATGGGAATAAGACGTGGGAGGTGTGTGTGTGTGTGTGTGTGTGTGTGTGTGTGTGTGTGTGTGTGTGTGTTTGTATGTGTGTGTTTGTATGTGTGTGTTTGTATGTGTGTGTGTGTGTGTGTGTGTGTGTGTGTGTGTGTGTTTGTATGTGTGTGTGTGTGTGTGTGTGTGTGTGTGTGTGTGTGCGCGTGCGTGTGTGCATGTGTGTATCTGTATGTGTGCGTGTGTGTGATGTGTGTATCTGTATGTGTGCGTGTGTGTGTGTGTGTTGCGTGTGTGTGTGTGTGTGTGTGTGTGTGTGTGTGTGTGTGTGTGTGTGTGTGTGTGTGTGTGCGTGTGTGTGCGTGTGTGTGTGTGCGTGTGCGCACGTGTGCACGTGTTTGTGTGCATATGTGAGTGTGTGCACTCGCGCGTGCGTGTGTGTGTGTGTGTGTGTGTGTGTGTGTGTGTGTGTGTGTGTGTGTGCAGTATCTTCTACATAGGAGAACATGGATCACAGACTGCACACCATGTCAGGGCTAGCCAGTTGACGGTGTAAAAATTATCTGTCAGTGGTATGAGCATGTTGACTAATGTTGCCAAAAATGGTCACGGGTGCCGTTGATAAGTGGATTGAGGACTTAGCCTACTCCGACCTATGCCAAGGACCCATGCTAATAGTGGGAGGAGTGTATGTGCCCCTACTGGCCAGCGTGTGCCCTGCATAAAGCCCAGTAGCCCTGGATCAATGGGCTACTGTCTGGCTGGTGTTGAGTGAAAGCTGGATATAAATCCAGTCAATTTGCCAAACATGAACTACACTCAATATAGGTTCACTGAAAAGATCCAGCTTGGAAGTGGATGACAAGATGGTATGGAGGAGGCTGTACATCCTCTGTATCCAGAAGACAAGATGGGGCAATGTAGCAAAGCCACTTGGCTTAGGATCCAGAGTCCACTACTCAGGAGAAGGACAAACAAGAAATGGTATGGAAATTGTAGCAAGGAAAGCACTTCAGAATACAGAGGGGCATCATCAGAATTAGTGACAGACTCAAGGCAATCAGACTTCAGGTTAAGGATAGAGCACTACTTATAATCTCAGCCTATACTGCACAGCAGGGTTGTGATAGTGAGGAAAAGAGTTCATTCTGATAGTGGTTGCAGGAATTATTATTCTTTCCAAGACTTGGAGAGGCGTGGAACTGTTGGTAACTAGCTTATCAAAAAATAAAAAAATAATTAAATTATTTTAATTATCTCAATGCTGCTTGTGACCTGTGTGGTGATACTACTTTGTACTTTTTTGCTCTGTTCCATCTGATGGCATTTTTAGTTTGTTCTGGGACCTTAGTCTTGTATTTTTATTAGCAGTTGTGGGAAAATTGTGTTTCTACATTATTCTGAATTTCTATTTCCACAAGTAAAATTACTTGTAAAAGCTATCTGTTTGTATTTTAAACCTTGCTGGGCCAAAGTCTTGTAGTTTAATTCACATTTGTGGCAGAAATGTGTACTACTAACAGATTTGTTCCTTAATCTTTTATTACTGCATTCATTATTTCCATAATCAATGTTACTGGTAAATTTCTGCACAGTTCTGGTGCCTTAAACTTTAGTAGAAGTTCAATAGTGAGTGAACTGTCTGTGCTCCAGTTTGTGTTTCAGTGCTTTTATAGCCTATTATACCATGATCCCCCCAAAACGTGCACACTGATTGGCCAGCATGCCCGTTGTAAATCGAGTTATACTAATGGAAAAAGGTCCGGTCGCCCAGACTTTTTTCCATTAGTATAACTTGTTTTTTTAAAACACTGTCTCACTATGTTAAATGGGTTTAACATAGCAAGACAGCTTTAAAATAAGCAACGGAGATCTCCGTTGCTTATTTTAAAGCTGTCTCGCTATGTTTAACCCATTTAACATAGCGAGACAGTGTTTTTAAAGCAATGGAGAAACAAGATCTCCGTTGCTTTTTTTTAGTGTCTCGCTATGTTAAATGAGTTTAACATAGCGAGACAGTTTTAAAATAAGCAACGGACATCTCCGTTGCTTATTTTAAAACTGTCTCGCTATGTTAAACTCATTTAACATAGCGAAACACTAAAAAAAAGCAACGGAGATCTTGCTTTCTCCGTTGCTTTTGCCCACAGCTCTGATGTACTGCGCAGGCGCGCAGTACATCAGAACTGTCGCGGATGCCAGACATCTGCGGAAGGGCAGCAAACAGGCATTATACTATGCCATTATTTAAGAAAAGTAATAGTTTATTTTCTTAAATAATGTCATGGTATAATAGCAATAACCCACTTCTGGGTGTGGGTAATGCTAAATTTACCCACGGTTGGCTTTGTTTGGTCCCTCGGGCTTTGCCCTTGGTACCAAACCACGCCAACCGTGGGTAAATTTAGCATTACCCACACCCATGCGTGGGTTATTGCTATATCATTTACCTCCTTGCATTCTGTGTCTGCCCCATCCTTCACTAACACATGAAACTTTAGCTCCAATACTGCCTTTATTTGATTGGAAACTCTCTAGCTAGCTCCTATTTCCAACAAAGAGCTATCCCCACCCAATGTCTTTTATCCAAGACTTGGAGACGTGTGGAACTGTAGCTAGCTTTTGATTGCATTTTTAGTTTGTTCTGGGCCCTTAGTCTTATATTTTAATTAGCAGTTTTGGGAAATTGTGTTTCTGTATTATTCTGCACTTCTATTTCCAGAAGTAGAATTACTTATAAAAGCTATCTGAATTTTAAACCCTGTTGGGCCAAATTCTGTGTAGTTTAATTCACAGTTTTTGTGCCTGGATCTTTTATTACTGCATGTTTTCCATAACAAATTTCTGCTTAATATGGTGAGTTAAACTGTAGTAGAAGTTCAGCAGTGAATGAATTGTGTCTGCTCCAGTTTGTGCTTCAGTGTTTTTACATTCTGCTTATCATTCACCTGCTTGCATTCTGTGTCTGCTCCATCCCCCAGTAACACATTAATCTTTATGAAATAGCTCCAATATTGCCTTTATTTGATTGCTAGCCTCTGTAGCTTGCCAGCTTATTCCTTGAACATTTCCTAACCCTACCATGCTTCTGCTGTTGTTTTTTTATAAGGCTGTGTCTCTTTCCTCCACCCCATATGTTTATCTGATTTTCAAAGTGCCTCCCTCCCCTCCATCATTGTTATTGACTGTCATATAAGCCATTTATGTACTCTTCCCACCCAATGTTTTCCATAGACCCATGATACTGCGTGGCCACCCAGCAAATCAATATTGTTCTTGAGGAAACCTCCTTTACTACATACTGTCTCCTGCTCATTTTCCTGGAGCTCAGCAAAGCTTGCAGTCCTAGCCTGCATTCCAGAAGTATTTTGCTTGTATCCAGTGCCATCCAGGCAAAGTAATTATCTTTGATTAATAAACAGCACTTCAGTTATTCTGAGAGATCGGTTTTGTTTCCTGCTTTCATGTGTGCATTTCAAGATTTTTTTTTTTGTAAAAAAAGTTCTCCCTCTCACTATTACTGTCCTGAAATTATCTTCAGCAAAGGATTTCCAGCTAGTTGTTTAAGTGGTTTGTGTTATCACTTCACTTGTGAGTCTCTTCTACTGTGTTTTTACATTAACAGGACTGGGTTTATTCATCTTGTGGCAGGAGGTGTTTGCCTGGTCTATATGAGCTGGGAAATACACAAAGAACTCATAGTGTTGTCATTTTAGTGGCCGGAGGGCTTATTATTTAGTTTTCATTTTTTTCTGTGCGACTATACATTTTTGCATGTTTATGTGGGTTAGCAGTGCCCTGTAGAGCAGCAAACACCTAGAAAGCAAATTTTCTCTGTAGACCAGTCATAAAACTGTTAGCTTCTAAGGCAGCAATATAGTGCAAATGCCTTGTGCACCAACATGTTTAGAGTAGCTAGTTGGGCCTCAAGTGGCAATACCTACAGATTTAGTAGAATTCAGTACTGCGTAAACATTAAAGTTAGTAGAAATTAGTACTGCTTAGCATAATCTGCCCCAATAAAGCACCCTTATTAGTCTGCACCAACAAAGCACCCTTAATAGCTTTCTAACCCCAATACACCACCCCTTGTAGCTCACAAATCAAAGGACTGAACAGTATGTATATGCAATTTCCTAACTTCTCTCTAGTCAGCTTGGCGGATATGAGCATCTTGAGACAATATAATAAATTGTTTCCTGTCTACTGACAACCACTTAATCCTTAAAGAATCAGATACAATATGCAATGACACTGGATGCTAAGCTCTTGCATACAAGTCCACATCAGATTGTCAAAACCACACACACAGCACCCACCTCACATAGCACACAACACACACGTGGACTAATGCTGAGGAACTTAACATCAATCTTCCCAAACAACAAAGATCACCTATCCCACCTGCTGTCAAAGCTATGCCTCAGCAAGCCCAAAGACATTCAGGAAAAAACAATACCTACCACCAAACATACTGTCATTCTTAGTGGAGCCCCAAACAATAAGCCCCTAAGGCAAGCAAACACACTTCCCAGGACTCTCATCATAGGGGACACCATTGTAAGATGTATTGATGCCCATCTAACTAGGTTGAAAAAGGAGAAGATATCTGTTAGTTGCTTATCTGGAGCCCGGATCCACCAAATTGTGTATGCACTCAAGTCATTATGCCACGGGTACTAGTAATTCAATCATGTAGGTGTAAATGACCTGGGATGTATGTCCCTGAAGTATGTAAAGAGACAGATTATGGAACTTTCACACTATGTGTCTCAGGATAGTATGAGCCTGGCACTGAGCAGCATATTACAACTACTGAGGATGATGCCACAATATGAGCAAAAAATAATTGATTTCAATAACTGGCTGTCATTCTAAGGGGATCCAGAATTTGTCAGCTTGGGAGGATATGGTCAACAGACCACATTGCTTTGCCAAGGATGGTCTGTACCTTTCCTCTCTAGTTTTTCAAATTCATGCTAAGGGTTTGTCCGCCCCCACAGTGTCGTTTTTAGTCAATGTCAAGTTAACAAACTTACCTGCATAGCAATGGCAACTTAACAGAACCTCAAAGTGTTACTGCTCAATGCCAGGAGCCTAAATAAAAAAAACTATGCTGCCTCAAACCCCCCCCCCACACACACTGGAAACTATAGATGTCTGTGCAGTTATAGAGATGTGGTTTTAAGCAACACAGAGTACCCCAGCAGTGCAAGGTTTCAGTGAATTTTACACTTTTATTTTTATTATTTATTTGTTTATTTTATTTTACATTTGTTTACCAGGAGAGTCCGACTAGATACAGTTCCTTTTTCAGAGGAGGCCCGGGGAGGAAAGCCCCACATTTACAACAGGACAATTCGACAAAATATCAAAACATCACAACAGAGAAGTAACACATAGATACAGTGTAGTACATACAGAGTTTTTAATACATCAATTTTACATATAAAGACTAAGGTTTATGCACAGTTCTACTAATAAAAGATACTGATATGTCTATCTACCAAAAACTTTATGTATGTGCATAACCATAGGTTCATAGGTTCATAGGTTCATACTAGGCTATCTGCCCTAGGGCATTTATAAGCCTAGCCAGAGTGTGTGTGGCTTTCACCACCCCTTAGGATGAGAATACTATACCCATTAGTTTGCTGTGCCTCTGTCCAGCAGTGATACAGAGATGATTCCCGGGGTAAACCTACGATCTCCCATCCACTCGTCAAGATTTCTCTTGAACAGAGTCAGTGAGGGGCTCTGCCTCACATGGACTGGGATTCTGTTCCATAGTGTAGGGAGTCTCTGGGTGATGAATCTGTCCCTCCAGCACGTCCTATTTATATCCGTGTTGAGGTTTAACTCTCTTGCTCTCGTGGCTCTGGTGGATTTGGATTTTTTGAGGTGGAGCATGTCCATTAATTCGGGTTGGACATGGCCTTGTATGTCAGGCACAGATCACCTCTGAGCAGACGGTATGCGACTGAATAGAGCTGGAGTTTCTTCAGTCGGGCATCGTATGACATATGTTTGAGCCCCTTTATCCTTTTGGTGAGGAACTTTTGGGGTCTTTCCAACTGCTGCAGGTGTCGGGTAAGGTACATTCGAATGGGGCGTTGTACTCAATCATTGGTCTGATAAGTGAAGAGTACAGGGTACAATGACCTCTCCTGATCTGGATGTGAATCCCTTCATGATCAGGTGGGCAATGTAGAAGGTCTTCCTAACCACTTTGGCAATGTGAGTGTCAAAAGAGAGGTTACTGTCAACTTGGGTCCCCAGGTCCCTGATAACTTCTTCCGTGTTTAATGGATTACCACCTATGTGGTAATTAGGGGTTACCTTGTTTTTCCCAAAGGGTATGACTATACATTTTTTGGCATTTAGCTTAAGGCCATGGCTCTGGCACCAGTTATCCATTTCTATGAGACCTTTATGGAGGATGTCTGTGTCTGATGGAGTGTCAATTATGGTGCCCAGTTTGCAGTCATCTGCAAATTTTGTCAGCCACAATCCCCCTATGTTTGCCTGCACTTCAGAAAAATAAATGCCGAACAAGAGGGGCCCAGGACTGAGCCCTGTGGGACACCGCGCGTGACCGGCTTAGAGTCTGACATGGCACCAGCAACTCTAACCCTGTGTGTTCTGTCCTTGAGCCAGTTTGCAACCCATCTTGTGACATATGGGTTTACATCTAAGCTGGTGAGCTTTTCTATGATGCCCGAGTGGGGTATTGTGTCGAATGCTTTTGCTAGGTCAAGGTAGGCTGTGTGAACTGCCTTACCCTCATCAATGGCCTTAGTGACTGTTTCAAAAAGTCGACCAAGTTCAAGAGGCAGGATCTGCCCTTGACAAAGCCAAATTGGGTAGGATCCAGTGTCTGTAGGTCCCCAATGTCTTTATTTATGAGTTCCATTATCATCCTCTCCATAGCTTTGCAGACAAGGCTCGTCAAGCTTATGGGGTGGTAATTTCCAGGGTCCGTAGAAGCACTGCCTTTGTGGAGTGGGACCACAGTTGCCGTACGCCATTCTTTGGGTACGTATCCTGTAGTAAGGCTAAGATTAAACAGCAGCCTTATGTGTGGGTTTAGTTCCTCATTGAGTTGGTGTAGCACACAGCCGGGGACACCGTCCGGTCCCATTGATGCTGTGTTTTTTGCTTTAGAGAGAGCAGCTCTCACCTGGGCATCTGAGATGTTTGGGAGGCTAGACTCTGGTGGGATAGATATTTCTCCTTTTGGGGAGGAGGGAGAAATTTGCACTGAACCTGTCTGCCAGTATGTTGGCAATGTCTGTGGGTTCAGTGATTTTTTATCATTTTGGACTAATTCTGAGCATATCTGGGAGTTTCCACCCAGGTTTCTAACATAGCTAAAGAAGGCTTTATGATTGTCTTTTGTGTCATTAGCGATTTTTCTCTCAAAGTTGGCCTTGGATGATTTTATGAGTGATCGTAGTTTTTGCCTAGTATTGATCAGAGATGCCTTCCCATTTAGGGATTTTGCTCTGTCATGTAGTAGCTTTCTCCTCTTGTTGTAGAGTTTGTTTATGGCTGGAGTCCACCAGACTGGGCGCCTGCCTTTGGTGGAAAAGGTCTTGATTTTATTAGGGATTGCTTGATCCATACATTCCTGGAGGTGCTCGTAGAAGGCATTTGTAAGGGTTTCAGCAGCGTGGGTTGTGGTTTCCACTGGCTCGGGGCCTTGAAGGATACCACTCCAGTCTTAAGAAGTGTGAAGTTTGCTTTTGAGAAGTTCTTCACTGTGGTCTTTTTGCTGGGGTGGGGCGGGATGTGGATCTCCAGTGAGATTAATTTATGGTCTGATCTCACCAATGAGGGATATACTTCCGGTGTGGAGCATTTTGTCCCCATGTTTGTGATGATCAGGTCTAGTATATTTTCTCCTCTTGTGGGAATGGTGACTAGTTGTTCCATAGCATTTGAGTTTATGAACTCAAGGAACCTTTGGGCTAGGGTGTTGGGGCTTGAGTAATGTTCCCAGTCTATGTTTGGGTAGTTGAAGTCACCCAATATGATGGTGTTTGGAGAGACATTTATACTCTCCAGTGTCTTCAGGAAGGCTGTGTGGGTTTCCTGAGTTTGAGAAGGTGGTCTATAGCATGTTACAAACTGTAGGGCAGTTTTACCTATGGTTAATTGCACCTGGATGGTCTCTGATGCTTTGTGCATTGCCACTAACCTGGAGGTGTGGGTATCCTTTATGAATATGGATACTCCCCCTCCTTTTGTAGTTCGGTCCGGATTTTGGGGCCGGAACGCATGATATGAGGTATAACCTGATAGTGCTGGGGTGCTCTCAGGAGCCTTGAACCAGGTTTCAGTCACAGCACAAACATCGATGTTCTCCATACTGAGGAGGGCTTCGAGGGCGTGCATCTTGAGGTTTAGACTTCTGGCATTGAGCAGTATTACCCTTAGTTTTTCTCCATTTTTGTTTTCTAGGGCGGTAGGTTTATCATTTGAGCCTTGCCTAAAAAGGTACTATGGGGTGGCAAGAGCCTTTGCCAATATCCAGAAGCCCAGGGGTGACAGGTGCAAGCCGTTCCTTGCGAAGCAGCGTGGCTTGTCAAGCATGTCATCCCAGGCAGACAGACATTGGATCCCCTTAGAATGACACCAGTAATTAAGCCAATTATTAAAGCTGATCATTTTGTCTCTGTATTGTGGCATCATTCTTGGTGAGGGTAGGATACTGCTCAGGGTCAGGGTCATACCGGCCTGGGCTACATAATCTGAGAGCTCCTCTATGTCTCTTTTCATGTAGTCCAGGGAGGTACGTCTCAGGTCGTTCACACCGGCATGGACAATGACTGAGTCATACTTGTACTTGCTGTGGAGTGACCTGAGTGCTTGTGTTATGTGGCAGATTCTAGCGCCTGACAGGCAGCTAACTGTGATCTTTTCCTTGTTCAGTCTGGTGAGTGGGACGTCAGTGTGTCTGACTATGGAGTCACCTATAACAAGTATGTCTGGCATTGTGTTTGGCCTTAAGGGCTGTGACTGTTTGGCACACTGACTTTGAGAACTATGTGTTGCATGTCTTATGTCTTGAGGTGGCAGTTGCTTGGGTGTCTGCTTTGGAGGCCTCTGTAGTTTTGGTAGATTTTTGATCAGTGCCTCCGAGTATGTCTTTGTGTGTTTATGTGTTTGTTTTGCAGTTGTGATAGTTCTATGTGAAACTGGGTTTGTGGTGTGCGTGGTTTCCTTCTCCTCCTGTCTAGTCTTGCCAGTCCTGAGTTGAGAGAGCTCAGCCTCCAGTTTGGCTATATAGTTGCATCTCTCACATGTATTTGTGTTTTGTGGGAGAAGGAGTGGGTTGTCTGTGTACATGAGGCAATTGTAACATTGCTTCAAGATGCCCAGATTCACCAGCTGAACAGGAGAGGACGCTAGCAACTGACCCTTCGACATGCTAGAAAAAGTGAAAAAGTTTGCTGTGTAACTGAGTCAGAAGGGACCTATAGGGAAATGGGTACTCAAGGGGATTCTAGGCTAATGTAGTACTTTGTTTAGTATACAAGTACTTTACCTATATAAAAATGCTTTAGGAACAAGAGCTATTGAGATAGAGAATAGACTGTTTAGATTGCAAGTAGAGAAGTTCTAAGGGAAAAATTGAAGAGCAGACTTTACGGAGCCAGAAATAGTTTAACCTTGTTTAACCAGCGCTGCCCGATGGTGCTCTATGGGCAACTCCGTGCTAAATCACGCCAAAGCGCGCTAAAGCGGGCTTTATAGCAGGGGGTTGAAAAGACCTAGGAATTGACCCAAAATGGCCAATAGACTACAAGTTTCTGGCTGGAACCACTGCTCTAGGGACAAATAGGCTGCTCAGTGCTCCCCACTCCCACTGGTGAACAAAGAAGCTTCCCTTTATCCAAATAAGGATATGGAATAGCACAGGAACCAAGCCAAAGCCCAGAGATCAGCAAACTCTGAAGACTGGACTATTCTAGTTCAGTAAGGTGGGAAAACAAGATATTTTTTTTTTTTTTTACAGAAAACAGAGGAAAAACAGACAGTAAATGCTATAAATGCTTTTAAACGGCTAGCGACTTGAGTGTGTTAGCCTACAGGTAAAATTAAGCAACAAATAACTTTTTAAAAGTGCAAAACAGTTAATCAACACAAAAACAGTTTAAATAGAAAGCAGAGCTGTATAAACAGGCGAAAATGCAGTCGCTAAGCAGTAAATAATCAAAAGCCAGAAAAAATACTTAAATCAGGAAAAAGTCACTCTTTTGCTCTCTGCTGCTTGTAGAACTCTGCAGGACACCACGAGGAGCTGTGCTGAGTTGAATACAAGCGAAAAAGCGCTAAAGCGGGCTTTATTACAGGGGCTGAAAAGAGCTAGGAATTGACCCAAAATGGCCAATAGACTACAAGTTTCTGGCTGGAACCACTCCTCTAGGGACAAACAGGCCGCTCAGTGATCCCCACTCCCACTGGTGAACAAAGACGCTTCCTTTTATCCAAATAAGGATATGGAATAGCACAGGAACCAAGACAAAGCCCAGAGGTCAGCAAACTCTGAAGACTGGACTATTCTAGTTCAGTAAGGCGGAAAAACAAGATTTTTTTTTTGTTTGTTTTTTTTCTGTTTTGCAGAAAACAGAAGAAAAACAGACAGTAAATGCTATAAATGCTTTTAAACGGCTAGCGCACTTGAGTGTGTTAGCCTACAAGTAAAATTAAGCAACAAATAACTTTTTAAAAGTGCAAAACAGTTAATCAACACAAAAACAGTTTAAATAGAATGCAGAGCTGTATAAACAGGCGAAAAAGCAGTCGCTAAGCAGTAAATAATCAAAAAGCCAGAAAAAAATACTTAAATCAGGAAAAAGTCACTCTTTTGCTCTCTGCTGCTTGTAGAACTCTGCAGGACACCACGAGGAGCTGTGCTGAGTTGAATACAAGCGAAAAAGCGCGCTAAAGCGGGCTTTATTACAGGGGGCTGAAAAGAGCTAGGAATTGACCCAAAATGGCCAATAGACTACAAGTTTCTGGCTGGAAACCACTCCTCTAGGGACAAATAGGCCGCTCAGTGCTCACTGCATGGAGTGATAACACAGGTAGATAATACAATATTATCAGGGAGAGATAATAATAAAGATAAAATAGAAGATAAGAATAGGGAAGACAGGAGAGAGGCGTTAGATAGCAGGGGGGGTTGTAAGAAGGCACACATAAGATATACAGGCGTGGTGCATAAGCATAGCTTTGTATTCAATAAATGGGATTTGAGTCTTTATTTTTAAACTGCAGAGCATTTGTAGTTGTCCGTATATCTGTCGGCAATAAGTTCCAGATTTTATCTCTGCATGTAGAATTAGAGGGAATCTCCAAATGCATTGTTGGATTTGGTAACTTTTAAGAAGGATTTATTATTTGAGTGTAAAGACCAGCTACTAGGATTGGGGAGTAGAAGGTTTTGCAAAGCAGTTTTTTTTTCAGGTTTATTCAGAAGTGTATGGGCCAAAGTACGTTGGTTATAAGTTAAGAGCTGAGGTAGTTTTAGCCAGTTAAGTTGTCTGAGTCCAAGGCAATGGTGTGTTCTAAAGTAGGAGACTGTTTCCAAACTTTGCAGTCTTATTATAGCAGGTATCTAATTTTGCTAGGTCTGATTTTTTTAGGTTTGTCAGCATGGGTGAGACATATAGGAGTGTGGAGATCAGATGTGTAATGGCAATGGTGGCCTTTGTTTTACTGGTTAGATATTATCTAGTTCTGTAAAGAGTATCAATTTTTTTATTTACTTTCTTGACTGTCTGGGTTATGTGTAGGTCAAATTTCATAGTGTTGTCAATAATAACACGCAGAAGATTAGTTTGGGAAACAGGAGACATGGCAGTATTGTTTGCAGATGTGATCTTAAATGTAGAGAGGGGATCTATAGCTCTAGTGGTTTGAAATATCATGAGTTTGGTCTTGTTGGGGTTTAGAATAAGTTGAGCTTCAGAAAGCCATGTTTCAACTGCAGAGAAGGACTGCTGTGTTACTTGTTGTAACTGCTGGAGTGATTATGCAGTGCATATTTATATAGAATTGTCTGCATATTGAACTAGGGAGGTATGCAGGGTAGCAGTGTGTAAATTGTTAGTGAAACGTGTGAAAAGGAGGGGACCTTGAATGGAATCCTGTGGTACACCTAGACTAATGGGCAGTAGAGGAGATGTACTTTGTTGCCATTTTACAGTTTGCTGGCACCCTGTTAAGAAGTCTTTGAACCAAGTAATTGTGGATTGACTAAGCTTTAGTTCTAAGAGTACCTGTGTAAGTTTGTTATGACAGGTGGTATGGAATGCTTTTGATAGCTCTAGAAAGATGGAGAATACTATTTTACCTTTGTTCTTATAGGTTCATAGGTTCATAGGTTGATACTAGGCTATCTGCCCTAGGGCATTTATAAGCCTAGCCAGAGTGTGTTTGGCTTTCGCCACCCTTTTAGATTAGTAGAGTGTGCCTTTGAATAGTAGGTCACAGAAGATAGCCCTTTTAAGGTTAGTTTACTGTGCCTCTGTCTAGCAGACACAGAAGAGATCCCCGGGGTAAACTTACGATCTCCCATCCACTCGCATAGGTTCAAGAGTTCAGAAATCACATAGATTCATAGGTTCATATATTAGTACAAGGCTAAGTGCCCTTGTGGGCTATTTTAAGCCTAGCCAATTACCCCATTTGAGAATCAAACCCTGTACCTTGTGTCTGTAAGGTAAACACCTTAACCATTATGCCATCCCTCCCCCCTTATGTTGATTAAGGATGTTTGTTAAACTCATTAGGGCAGAAATAGTGCTGGGTAGGGCCAAAATCCATGTTGGGTGTTGGATAGCAGGTTGTTATCAAGGAGATACTGCATAATTTGTGAGTTGATCTTTTTAGAACTTTAAACAGGGTTGACGTTATAGCTATTGGCCTGTAACTGGGTAGTTCTAATGATTTTCCCCCTTTGAGTAGCAGAATGATGTGTGAAATTTTGAAGATTGCTGGTACCTTTTGTTCTGAGATGGATCAGTTTATTAAGATGGATGCTGGGTAGGAGATAGGATCCACAGCTAGACTGAGGTATTCAGCTGGTAGGTTATCAGCTGCTAGGGTTGTTGGTTTGAGTTTTTTACTAGTTCTTTTATAGTGTCTGTTCGTGCAGGTAGCAAATCAAAGGTGCTGCAATCCGGGCTTGCTTTGGGAATTTCTGTGGAGGTGGTAGAATAGTTATTTGTGAGGGTAGTATGGACTCTGTGAAATACTTATTAAACTGCATAGCTATAGAGTCTGAGCTGTTAGTGGTTATAGGGGTGGGAATACTGGTGTTTCCAGATTGTAGAATTTTATTAACAGCGGGCCAAAACTTTTATTTTGATGTTTAGTTTGAATGTATTGGTAGTGATTAATTTTGTCCTATTTGATTTTTTAGCGTTATTTCTAAGTTCTTGATATGCCTGTTTAGTCACCTGTGTTTTGCTTTTTTTGCCACAGATTCCAGGGTCTATATTACATAATCGAAATGTAAATTAATCGAACGGCATTTAGATCAAAAAATGTCATTTATTGAATGTGCTTTTGTGGGGGGCCGTGCTCCCCATACCTGCTGCTAATTATATATACCAACTTCAAGATCACACTACAGTGAGGAAAGGGCAAATTTTCCGATCTTCACTGTACCTCTATCTCACTATAAACAGCTCGATGAACGGAATTTCAATGTAAAGTGTTGTTCAATTAAATTAATTTTAAATAAGGTAATATAGACCCAGATTTTATGCTTTATCTCTCTTTTTTAATAGTGATCTGGTTTCTTTTGCTAACCATAGGGAATAGTTGGCTTTTATTCTTATTGTTCTTGGGGGAGCTAGTCTATTCAGAATGTTCAGGAAAGTTAAGTTGAAATATTCTATAGCTTCCTCTAGGGGTAGATGTTTCAGTGGTTCCCAATTACAGAGTTTAAGGGTGGATATGATGGATATGAAATTTTGAGTGCTAAAGTTTTTTTGTTTATAATTTTGTGATAGCTAGTGAGTTTTGCTGTAATTATTCACTACCTAAGTAAAAAATTTGGAAGATGATTGCTGAGACTACCTGGAAGACAACCAGCATGTAAAGACAGACAAGGTATTTTTTTTAATAGCCAATCGAGGCTGGATTGCCTATTTGATGTTTTATCAATTCTAGTGGGTATGATTTGAATGAAGCATTGGAGGTTTATGTGGTTTGAAGGTTTTTTTGAGTTACAAATATTCCAATCTATGTTGAAATCCATACATAATAATTGTTTCCTGGGGAAGAAAGTTTGAGGACCAGTATAGGATGTGTTCTAGGGTGGAGATGCTATTACCTGGAGGTATATAGGTTCCAACTATGTTTAAGTATTTTTTTTAAGTTGACCTAAAGTTTTGTAAAGGTTAGTTCTGCAGTAGTGAAGTCATGAGTATTTTGTTGTAGGATTTCTAGAATAAGGTTACTTTTAAATAGAATGGCTATTCCTCATCCTTTTTGCCACTTCTATCTACCCTACATGTACTGTAACTTACTTTCATTATCATTAACTTCTGATTTTAACCAGGTTTCAGTAATCACAGTGATGTCAGGTGAGTAGTGGGTGAGAGTGGCATCAAGTTGTTGGGTTTTTTAATGACACTTCTAATGTTCAAATTTAATAATAGGAGGTCAGATCCTTTCTGAGAGATGTTTAGTAAACTATGGCTACCATATCAGGGTGTTTGTTGGAATGGTTTGGTGTTGGTGCCAGAGTTTGGCTAGATATCTCCACTAAGGGTTAGCTGTGAGGCGATGTGTGATATGGTCTTGAGGAGTTTTACTATGATTGTGTTATATTTCAGGGAGACATTGGGATAGTTTTGTTGTGGTATTATAGTACAGGCAATCTGATCAATATAAGTAATTCTGTAGATTGAGAGTGATATCTTAATATTTAAAGGTTTTACCTGTGGTGGATAGGGAAATGGCATATTATAGGGGGTTGCTGACCCATTGAGACTAAGGCGGTATGAGGTGAGGTTTGCTGCTATTGTTAGGAGTATTATTGCAGTAACATGTTTTGATATCATGTAGATTTATTTTAATGTTAGTGAATGTAAGGATTTTTTTGTAAATGTATTGCTGTATTGTAATAATTGGGAGAGTTATATTAGTTATAAGTATTGCTATCTTGTTATGGAGGGAGACTAGTACTATGTAAAAGTGATACAATTTAGTTTGTTAGTTGGATTGGGTATAGGGCTTGTGGGAGTGGCTAGTTTAAAATAAATATAGGCATAGTGGGAGTGGGTGGGAAATGGGGGTAAGGTAGGGGGGAGGGGAAGGGGGTGAGTCCAAGTACGAATGGAGCAGGTAGAGCCAGACCATGGCATGCACTAAAAGAAAGATTATCAGCTATCCAGGTTTGTTTTAACCCAGTTAACCTGTTGTCCAATTCAGAAGCACTTCATTTAAAAAGTAAGGATTGTTTCACTTACTGGTGATTTGAACCTTTTATTAACAGTAGCTGCACAGTCAAAGGCTAAAGATAGTGAAACAGGATGATGTGCTGGAGTTCCTCCACTTGCAGATCACTATAGGCAAAACCATATACTAGCCAACTACAGGTCACCCTCCATGTCATAAGAAGTTCACAATGCATACTTGGAAACACATCGATCCTAACACCCTACTCGTAGGAGATTTTACTCCTCTATCAATTGGGAATCCTACATGGCCTCACAACTACAAGCACAGAGATTCCTGGACTTCGTAAATATAAGCAACCTTGACCAAATAGTCAATACACCCACTAGAGGCTCCAAGATACTGGACCTCGTGATCACAAATATGGAAGAACAATACATCCCCCACATTGTCTTATCCTCCCTGGTAAGGTCTGACCATAAAGCTGTTTCCTTCAAAATCAAAATAATCTTTGTAATCTCATTAAAACTGGCAAATTACTTGTTATTAAGGGGTCTATATTAGAACATCGAAGTATTACTATTTCAAATGTTCTAATATCGAACCCTTTGCATCAAACGCTGAAAATAGCGAAGCTGCAGAATATCGAATACTTTCCTAGGGAAAGTATTCCGTGGGCTGTTTCTGCAGCTTCACTATTTCCTCGACTGTGGAGCTAAGGTTACGGACCGGGTTAAGATAAGTGTGCGAACGAAGGTGAGTGTGTGATAGGGACCTTAGAGTTAGGGAGCAGGAAAGGTGAGTGTGCGATAGGGACTTTAAGGTTAGGGAGCGGGTAAGGTGAGTGTGCGATAGGGAGTTTAGGGTTAGGGAGCAGGTAAGGTGAGTGTGTGATAGGGACTTTAGGGTTGGGGAGCGGGTAAGGTGAGTGAATGATAGGGACTTTAGGGTTAGGGAACGGGTAAGGTGAGTGTGCGGTAGTTACGGACCTTAGGGTTAGGGTTGGGTTAAGGTAAGTGGATAGCTAGTAGTGTATGTATGGTTTAGTGTAGGGTTTTGTGAAATGTATGCATGTGGATTATGTATTTTGTTGTGCTTGTGTTGTGTATATGTTTGTTGGAGCAGCAGATTTTTTTCCCTGGGAAAAAAAAATCGCTGTTCTGAGTGTTTGATGTTATGGTGTTTCGAGTGAAATGGTTCAATATTAGAACATTCAATGTAGTAATACTTCAATGTTCTGATATAGACCCATTATTAAGTGATGGTTTGTTAAAATTCATTGTTCCTCCAAACCCTGAGAACAAACCAGCCTACGATAAATTGCCCTCAGAAACTTTATACAACCATGTCAATGGCTGCATAGAGGCTGCTGGACCTACCAGAAGTAAGCCCAGCACTAGCCCCAGAAAGAAGCTGCTCTGGTGGCATGCCAAATTAAACAGGGTATACAACAAATGGAAAAATATGTTAAAATCAGGAAGGGTAATTCCCATAAAGATAAAAAAACTCTCATCAAAGTAAGTAGGCAGCTAAGAGGGCTAATTATGTCAAGCAAAGACAACTTTGAGGTTAAGATATCCTCCTAGGTAAAAGATAACCATAAGGCTTTCTAAAGTTATGTCAGAAAGTTCAAGGCCAGCAAACAGTAATGTACTGAACTGGTGGTTAATGGTGCCACCTTCACTGAGCCTGGCAACATAGTGAACCTGTTAGTGGATAAATTAATTTCCAACTTTACCCTCCTCTCATCCCAGCCATCCCCCTACTAATATCCCCAAGCATAACCCCCTCCAACTATAACTAGGGAGAATGTACTGGCTGCATTCAATAAAGTCAAGAACACAGATTCAATGGGCCCTGATAACATCCTGGGTTGTCTCTTGAGTAGTCTAAAATATAACTTATCAGGACCCCTGGAGTCATTATTTCACTACAGTCTTAGAACAGGCTTTGTGCCATGTGAATGGAGGACTGCAGCCATCCCCTTCATGAGGGAGGACCTTCAACAGATCCTGTAAACTACAGACTCATTAGTCTGACTAGCCTTATTTGCAAAGCCATTTAAGGAATTATCATAGAAATTATCAACAAGGGCACAGGAGATCCCCAGACAATAGCTACATCCCAGTTTGGCTTTGCCAAAGGAAGGTCATGCTTACAGAATCTCATGGTCTTCTTTGAAAGGATTACTAAGGCAATGGATGAGGGGAAAACTGTGTACCTAGATGTGGCTACGGCATTTTATATAATACCCCACTTGGGCATTGTCAACAAACTTACAAAACTCCTTTATAACATGCTGGATAGCTAGCTGATTTACTGCTAGGACCCAGGAAGTTAGAATTAGTGAGAAAACCTCCACAAATTAGCTGGTCACCAGTTGAGTCCCCCAGGGCTCTGTGCTTGGCCCACTCCTCTTTGGCTTCTACTTCTTGGATGTCAAAACCAATGCCAAAGGCCTCTGGCTAACCAAGTTCACAGATGATTGCAAACTGGGAGCAGTCATTGAATCTCCCCCAAGATGAGCACATCATTCAGGAAGGTCTAATACAAACAATCTCTTGATGCCAAAGCCATGGCTTAAAACTCATACCAAGAAATGTATTATAGTACCTTTTGGGAAGTCTGCCACCCTGGGTAACTACATTATCAATAGAACAATCTTAAAAGTTGATTCACTAGTCATGGATCTGGGAAATCATGTGGATAATAACCTAGTCCTCAACCAACATGTGTCCATGGTAGTAAGAAAATCCTTTGGTGTTGCTTGACTTGTAAGTAAGAGCATGGCACCTACGTCAAGACAGGTCATCATATCACTGTACTCTCCTTCATCAGGCACATCATAGAGTATAATTCCCCTTTCAGTATGTACCTGACCAAACACATGCTGCAACTGGAATGTCCACAAAGGTTCCTTACAAATAAATACAGGGAGTAAACAAAATGTCCTTTGCTGATCATCTCAGAGTCCTGTCTCTTTACTCAGAATCATACAGACTTCTGAGAGGTGATCTTTGCCTGGCATAGAAGGCATTCCGGCACCCTGTTTTGATGAATCCTTTGCACATCTGCAAAACAAAAATAATCAGAACTACTAGAATAAAGGACCTAAATTTTGCTTGCAATGTAAATAAGACATGTTGGAGAGACAGATATGTTTCACAGAGAATTCCCATTCTCTGGAACAGGCTTCCCATTCATGTGCAGCAGAGTTCCTCCTTATCCCTTTGTAAGCACAACATCAACCAGTAGATGGGTAATTGAAAATTATCCCTTAGTCCGACTCCTATGTCTTTGATGGACAGAGGCAAACAGTAAATCACCCTCTATAAATCAAAAATAAATCAAATTCATTAGTCACATTTGGATTGCACAGCTAGGATTTTAAGGGCCCTAGTGGTTGTTAGCCTAGTGTACACCTGTGAATCTATGAACCTAAAAGTAGAACAATATGAATTGGTGCTGATAATGGGTGACCTGAATGCACATACTGAAACAAAAAGCACATGATATGAGGACTGTCTGGGTCTGCATAAGTGAGGCAACAGGAATAAAGAAGGACAGGCCATTCTAGACTTATGCCTGACAAATGGCATGATGGTAGCCAGTACATGGCTCAGGAAGAGAGGCAGTCATAAGATCGCATACAAGAGAGCTCAGCATGCAACTCATGTGGACTTTCTCCAAGTAAGGAAAGGGAACTGGGGTAGAATGAGAGATTGCAAAGTCATCCCCAGTGAAACAGCTGGCCTACAGCATAAACCATTGGTTGCCACAATCCGTTTCAAGTAGAAGTCACAGAAGGCTCTTAGCTCAACAGAGACTATGCTAATGACCTGGAAGCTGACAGGAGAGAAAACAATTCAAGGAATTACTCAGGGCCCTAGCACCTCAAGAAGAAAATGAAATAGGTGGAGTTGAAGGAGAATGGCAGAGCCTCAAAACAGTGTCTATAAGGATTGCAGAACAGATATGAGGTTGAGCCAAGTATTGAAATAAGGTGCTTAAGGAAAACTGGTAGTAGAAAGCAGAAGTCCAGGGAGTCATCAAACGAAGGAAAGCATGCAGGAAAAAGAGGGAGATAGAAAAGACAGACCAGGCTAAGAAGGAATACATTTTGGCTAACAAACAGGGTAAGAGAGGTATCTCAATAGCAAAGAACAAGGCATCAGAGGCAATCTAGCAGCTTCTGGAAAGTGACTCAATAAATATCACACAGAAGCTATATCATGTTGCAAGGCAAATACAGAAAGATAAAGATAGTCAGATACCATTCATAAGGGATATCAGCAGCAACCTGCTCACCAGTTCACTGTATATCAAAGGCAGATGCAAGGAATACGTGCAGCAGCTTCTGAATGAAGAAAACACTGAAGGTGTACTGCCCCAGAAACAGCCTGTGATGAAAGAGGAGGGGCCCACACTAAATGAAGGAAGAACACCACTAAGCACAATGAATCAGGGAAAGCAGCTGGCACAGAGGAGGGCACAGCAGATCTGATCAAGACATTAGGTGAGAAAGGGGAGAAATAGCAATGTGGAGAGATAGGTATATCCCAGATGACTGGAAAATGAGTATACTAGTGCCAGTGTACAAGAATAAAGGGGACATCTGCAAATGTGGGCAGTATAGAGGTATCAGACTCCTGTCACACTGCATGGAAGTTCTGGGCAGGTGACTGATAAACAAATGTGCAGAGTAACAAAGTAAGATGGAGATGAGCAGGTTGGGTTCAGATCAGGATTGTAGTACATCCACCCCGATTTTTGCAGTGAGAGATAGTTTAGAAGAAACTAAAGATGTGAAAAGAGTGCAACTGAGCATTCCTAGACCTAGAGAAAGCACATGACAAGGTCCAAAGAAAGCTGATTTGGGCAAATTGTGGTAATTTGAAGTCCCAGAAACATTGGTAGAATCAGTACAGGGTATTTACAAGGGACCAATGATTCAAGTACAGACAGTGTGCGCTCTCACAGAGGGGTACCGAGTGGAAATGGGTGTGCATCAGGGTTCATCCCTGGCCCATTGCTCTTCATACTGGTGATGAACAATATTAGCAAACAGATTGGAGAGGACAGATTAACACGTTGCTGTATGCAGATGATGTGGCATTACAGGCAGACTCTGAACAAAAGCTACAGCAAAGGATAGGGGAATGGAATGCAAAACGGAAGATACATTGTATGAAACTGAGTAGAGATAAGATGGTTGTCATGGCAGCAAATGGGGGAAAGTAGAAGAAGCTCAGAACTGAGATAGAAGGGAAAATCAAATGTGGGATCCTAATGGCACTTCCACTCGTGACATAAACGATAATCCAACAGATATACGAGACACCAACCCAATGGCGTAAAAAATAATAGCAGTTTATTAAAGTAAGCGCTTTCACCCGTAGGCTTCGTCAGACTTTTCAACTGAACATTCAATACACAAGTTTAAAACTACTACATACACCAGGTATTGGTCAATTTCTAAACCAATAGAAAGACAGTTACATGTCACTCATACTGCGCTGATGTGTATAAATAAACTCTAAAAATACGTATCTCAAGTTCTTAACAACAGAACAATTACTACGTCCCTTTTCCACAATGCATCCTAAAAGATATGATGAACATCAGCCCATAAAACAAAAACACACAGTAACTGACATTAAAAGCAAGACTTATTTAACAATGCAAACTAATCACATTTTGCATTCTCGGATAAATGCTAGCAGCATAGAGAGCACATTCAAAGATCATAGGTAATACACAAAACATTTCAAGGGCAACATAATCAACCTACCTAAGCAAGTTCAGCGTACTAAAATGCATAACTTACTACCAAAAGGGAACATCTATCTGCAATGTAAACAATACAGAAGAAAGTGACGTTCAAAAGCAAAATGCAAAACAAAGGCAACGTGTTGCACCATAATTGCCATTGCTGGTAAGAGATAAACAAAAACACATATTGTGTACCATACACTTAAAATTTCCTTGCCGTACCTTGTAGTATATTCATTTGCAAAAGACCCATAACCAGTTCATCCGCTGGGTCAGTAAATAGCGTGGCTATATAGAATTACCACGTGGGAGCAACAGTAACCTAAACATAGTAGCCTAACGCTCAGGTGCCCTGGTACATCTTAGTAAACCTTCTCTTTAAAGGGAATTATTCTACTTGTCAAATCCCTATCGTCACACACTCATACTGTGCGACATGTCCATACTGACGCGAACCCTTATGACTCACGTGCATAAGAACACGTCACTTGTTCAGTTGGGTAAAACTTACTCATTCTGACTATTTGATGTCTAGTCCAGCCGTAACAGAGGTTATCCGCCCAGTTGTTAAATAATAAGGAAAATAGCTACTAACTGTGATTCCTGACTAAACATCAGGCAATCTATACTAATGTGTTTAAAACGTAACCTAGCAATATGGACTAAATAAAAAAGTCTCCTCACATATCCTAACTATGTAAATACCTAAAAAATCAAGTATAGCATATTAGACTGCAAATAATATTAAAAAATATATATATTCAAAATATCAAAATACACATATAACAATTACATAAATTATATATACATGTATAAAAACATACATGCATATAGAATAAACCATGTGCAAAGACATTTCAAAAATAAAAAATAAATATCAAAGTGAGTGTACACGATAATACCCTAGTATAGATAGGCAAGGTCTATGGACCCAGGGAGCACATGAAAGTATATTTAGTATTCCTAATACCTCAAATGAACCTTGGATATACATTACTACTTATAAGACAATACAGAGCGATTTAAACAACTGAAGAGAGGAGTATCAGGTATGTGGAGCAAAATGGACCATGGATCACTAAGGTCCAGCCTACAACAACTTATAGTTTTGGTCTGCACACTCTTCTCTTTTTTAATATTGGTTTAATTGGGACTTTATCATTAAGTCCAGGGGCTTTATCGGCTCTGCACCTAATAATCCATTTCAATTCATTTTTTTCTAATGTAAAATTCACCATGTCACCGCCTCTTATGTTCTTGGATAAAGTTTGAAGAACACAGAAAACAAACCTATGAACAAGGTCACAGCTTCAGATATCTGGGGGGGGGGGTTGAGGAAAAGCAATGTCTGAATGAGGAGGTCAAAGTTAGAATCAGAGGGGCTGTGGCCAACTGGCACCGATTGTCAGGGGTAGTGCATGACAGAAGATTGCCAAAGAATCTGAAAAGTAAGGTATGCAAAACAGTGGTGCAACCAGTACTACTGTATGGTATAGAAAACTGGGCAGAAAAGGCATAGCAGTTGAGGAAGCTGGAGGTGATAGAGAAGAAGTGCTTGAGACAGGTGATACTTTGTACACGGTCGGACAGTCAAAGAAATGAGAACGTCAGAAGAGAAGCCAAAGTAGATCCAAATTAGGGAAGGTTAAAGACAAAAGATTACAGTGGTTTAGGAATATGTGCAGGAAAAGCAGAGGACAGTCTGGTGAAGAAGATCTGGGACACACAGGAAGAAGGCAAGAGGAATTGAGGACATCTAGCAAAGAGGTGGATGGATTGTGTGTAAGACAAGACCTGAGACAGTCGAGTATGTCTGCCAAAGAAGGTAAGAGAATAACATTGAATCAAGAGAGATAGCAGCAGCTGATGCAACACCCTGACCTCATGTAGAAAATGGAAAAATGGGATTGGTGGTGGTGATGATGATGATGATGACACAACCGAGTGTACCATGACATATTGCAATAGTGATAATTGTATACGTCAACTATAAGTGGACAGAGCACAGATGTAAAAAGTGTGGGCACATCATAGTCCTGATACTGCCAAATGACAAAGGATGCAAAAACAGGTGTAAAAATCCACACTGTTCTAATAAAACATGTCTAATGCAGACATATATATGTGCATCATTGCTAATGCCAGGGCACCTAATGTAAGGAACATAAAGGGATGTACTGTGGATATACACACCCCTGTTAAAATGCCAGGTTTTGTGATATAAAAAAATGAGACCATAATAAATCATTTCAAAACTTTTCCCACCTTTAATATGACCTATAACCTGTACAATTCAATTGAAAAACAAATCTGTTAGGGGAAAATATCTAAAAAATAAAAAAACGTACAATAAGCTGGTTGCATATGTGTGCACACTCAAACTAATACTTTATTAAAGCACCTTTTGATTTAATTACAGCATACCGTCTTCCTGGGTATACACCTGCAATCAGTTAAGGAGATTCTGATTAACCCCAAATAAAGTTCAGCTGTCCTATTAGGATTTTCCTGGCATGTACTCAGTTGGCATTTTAACAGGGGTGTGTAAACTTTTTATATCCACTGTATATAGCAGTAGCCCTGATGGGCAGTTCATCTACTGCAGTACCCAGAGAACACCTAGGTTGCTATAACATCACTTACATGAGCACATACAAAAAAGAATATTGGTGCAGATATATCGGCTTATCCAAAAATACAATGATTAATTAAGTCAAAGAAACAGAAAGCAAAATCTAATGGAAGCTACAAGCCAATATACACTACCACTTCTAATTAATGGAAAAACAATGCAACACTGCAGAATGAAACCAGGTGACAACTGTTCTGAAACCTGCTTTTCCCAGCAGCACGGATCACTAGGTTTTCACAAATTATTTTGTATTCCAGCTCAGTTAACACATGTGCGGCTGTCCATAGTCTGTTTTTCCTAAATATTATCATACAGAATACTATTATTTATGTACCCCTGGTATATTAATACAGAATGGGTAGTAATGAGTAAACACCAAGTGTACCCTTGTGAACAATGTGTTTCTTCACGTATTATTAATAAACACGGACACATTATTGCATATATGTCTGACGTTGTCTCACACACATGGCATGAACTCCCAGCTCTGAATGGTGTTGTTCCTCTTCCATATCCTCAATCCCACTGAACTGAAAGTTCTGATGTTGTCACTGATCAGTTGCCTGAAATTCTTGAGGTAGGCCTTCTGAGCCCTGAAATGGGAGGCTACCATGTTTTACTGTTATGTTAATGTGCAGGGACACACACACACACACGCACACACACACACGCGCGCACACACACGCGCGCACACACACGCGCACACACACACACGCGCACACACACACACACACACACACACACACACACACACACACACACACACACACACACACACACATACACACACACACACCAGCACACCCACAAACCTTCCACCCATGCGCACACACACACACACACACACACACACACACACACACACACACACACACACACACACTGAGTAATCATATGAGGTACCTTCTGAAATCTGAATTGCAGGGCACTCCCACATTTGTCCAGCCAGATGAACTGAGACATCAGGCTTAAGTCACAGTCCTGCTCAGTCTATGTGTAGTGTTATATGCTTCCTCTTTTGGTTTCAGAGGATGATGTACTGGTATCATCAGCCAGGGCGCCACTAGATAACCACTGTCCTGTGAAACACATAGCAACATGGTACAATAAGACGCTTGTCACTCTTCATTCATGGTTTACAGTTACTCAATGTTCCAGGTACTGTACTGGTGACAGTACTCACACACTATATGTACAACAGCAATGTCTTTAATTAGGAGACATGAACACTGCAAGGGAGTGGTTCTGTGATTTGTAGGCTTTGTCTGTCTGCTAAACATGGCTTGAGAGTTGGTCATCCCTTCTGCTTGATGCACCTCTGACCATCATTTCCAGGGCAGGTCTACAACACTGGTGTGTACAGTTGTGCCCATAAGAACATAGAACTCTTACACACTTACATGAATTTTGACACTGTTGAAAGGAACTCTATGTAGTTGCCATCACCAAAACATATAACAGCCAAGAACTAGTATGTAAGAGGTAGCAGTCTGAGACATTCTGCATTTATATCTTATGTGGCATTTGAATGCCCCAGATGCACATTCGCCCAGGAATTGGCAGAGTTTGGTACCCTTCTGGTGGGATAGGATTACACCTCTGACCATACCGACTCAAGGATGGTACAAAAAAATTACACACATAGCAAGCATCTGTTCTCCGTCCAGCTGGTACCTATCAATAACCTCCTGGTCAGAGTTTTGGTCTATCAGGAGCCTGTAGCGATGCCCAGCTAAGTACTTCCTCAGTGCTGGGCTCACAGCATCTGGTGCCATTTCCTGTATCATCAGCATGTTCACCTACAGAGTGGTCGCTGCCAAGACTGGACACATTTCATTTTTACAAGAATATCCAAATGATGTCACAAAACATAAATTTATTGGCTGTTGGGCAAATTACAGCAAAACATGGAAAGTATTAATAAAAACAGACAAGTGCTGTAAAATAGATTTCACTTGAAATCTATTTTATATATATATATATATATATATATATATATATATATATATATATATATATATATACGGGTCTACTTCATTTGACTGAAAATACACTTCACTGAAAATGAAATTACTAGGGCCACTTCACTGAAAGCCCGCTTCGCTGAAAACTCATTTGACTGAGACTCATTTCATTGAAACTTATATATGGCCTTTTCCCCACTGTAGTGCGATCCTGGAGTTAGTATATATATATATATGTTAAGGGGGGTGTGGGGGGCAAAGCCCCCCACATATGTTAGCTATATATCCTCTTCTGGTAACAGTTATTCATTGCACTTGTAAGTATCAATGTGTAGTTTAAAATGTTTATAATATGTGGGGGCTACACCCACCACACCCCCCAATGTGGGGGGTTGTGCCCCCCACACCCCCCTTAATATATGTACTAACTCCAGGATTGCACTACAGTGTAGAAAAGGTCATATATAACTTTCAATTAGATGAATTTCAGTCAAATTAGTTTTCAGTGAAGTGATCCCACTGATTTCATTTTCAGTGAAGTGTATTTTCAGTCAAATGAAGTAGGCCCATATATATATATATATATATATATATATATATATATATATATATATATATATATATATATCTTTACAGGTAATAAATCAGTAAAAAAGTGTCGGTCCCTTTAAGATGGTGAAAAAAGCTGGTAGAAATTACCTGCTTAATCCTAGCATGTCTAACAACATTGAAGGCTGGTGCTGATTCTCAAAAAAAAAAAAAAAAAAAAGAAAAGAAAAGAAACAGCACCAGACCTGTAATTTGAACAAACCGAGCTGTGCTCATCTACCTGGAATTACTTTTAAATTTCACTTTAGAAATAAAGAATTTTAACCACAATGGGCTCCGGTCTTCCTTCTTCTTTGCCTGAATGAAACAGAGCATTTTTTGCTACAGATTTAAATACCAGATTGTTTGAAGAGGGACCCATAATGGCTTTTAAGAACATCCTAACCTATTAAATACCAAGGGGAACAGGCACAGTAGGTCACATGTAATTTTTTACATGTTTACTATTTCCAAAAAAATAAACAAATAAAATAAATAAATAAATAAATATATATATATATGTAAATGTATAACCAATACGTGAAAACACCCATTGCCAACTGGCAGAATGTCAACATCAAAGCGTCAAAAATGCAGACATTGACACACCAGTACACGTGTCAAGAAACAGTTTCAGCGCATGCAATCTTCCACATTTAAAACAAGTATAATAAAACATTGTTTTTAAAATTGTATACTAAATCTAAGATCATTCAAAAATGGGCTAAGAACAAATTTGAGTTTGAGAATTTTCAAAAAATCACTGTGAATCTATAGAATGAAGATGGTTTGGTGAGTGAAGTGAAGTCTTTCTTGGGACAGCAGATTGAAAGGAATCAGCCTCCCTTTTCATTAGCATAGTTTCCCAAAATGAAGTGCTTAATTAGGACTTCAATGAGGAAAGAAAACAAGTTGAAAAAGTATGGTGTCAGATTCCAAAAGGTCTGTAGAGAATTTTAGATGCCACGAGTAAAGAAACACTATCAACATATGTAGAGTCCAAATAATTTACATATATATATATATATATATATATATATATATATATATACACACACACTTCAGAATCTCGAAATTCCGAAACATTGAATTTCATATGATCGAGACCATATGATCGATGTTTTGGAATATTGAAATTCCAAAACAAATCCCCCCCCCCAAAAAAAAAACAACAATTTAAATGTTTCTGCAGGACCCGTTACTTAAATATTCCAACTCTGAGATCGCACTACAGCAAGAAAAAGGAAAATCTCCCATTCCGCTCTGTATGCAGATCTCAGTTCACAATGTCGGGATTCCGAAAGTTCGGTCATATGGTCTCAGCCATATGAAATTCTATCTTTCAGGATTTCGGCATTGTGAAGTGTTCCCATATATATATATATATATATATATATATATATATATATATATATATATATCTATATATATATCTATATATATATATATATATATATATATATATATATATATATATAGAGGTGCTTGTGTCCCAGTCAAATGAGTGTTAGCTCAACAGCTACCTTGTCAACTGCATATGGTCAACTAAGCAGCTGATCAACATATGTGCAAGATCACAAAAATCCAGGGGTTGGAAAATTTGCCCTTTGCTGTGGAAGTAGTAACATGCAAAAAAGTGGAGTACACAACACACTACTACTCATGTAGTTTATACTGCTCTCATAGCACGTCTTCATGAAAGGGAGTGTCAGGAAAGGAGAACTGGGACTGGGGAAGCAAGCAACAGTACACAAACTAGGGGAGTGAAATGAGACAAGGAGGGCATAAGTGTTCAGAAGAGGGAAAGAGGAAGATTATTTATATTTATTCATTTATATTGCTGGATGAGGCCCTGTTTTATTTTTATGAAAATGAAAAGAAGAAAGAGAAATAAAGTACATGGGAGATGGATAGTAACACTTGCAACAAACATGACAGTAAGAGTGGTAGTGACAGAAATAAAAGAGCTCACAAGAAATGTCAGTCTACAAAGAATGCCAAAAGAGGGGAAGAGGAAACAAATTAATGAACAGATGGCTTATAAAAGGAAACCGTGTTTGTAATGAGCAAGGATGTAAAATGCAGATCTGCTAAAGTAGAAGGGACAAACAAAACATGATTTATGTGCCCAAATAACTAGAACAAAATTTACACAGACCACTTCACTTTTTCAGAAAAAAACAATGTGAACATACAGATGGCACATAAGAAGGGTGAATGTGTACATTATAACTTCCAATAGCAGTACATCATAATGTGCAACAGTCATGCCAAGTAGAAATACGCTGCCACTAGTGTTTACTACCCTTGGCAACCCCGATGTTAACACAGCCATGGCCAATGCAAATGCTCATGGTGATAGGATGGAGAGCCAGCTGGTGGTCCTACAGGGGCAGCAGGAACATTGCAGTAAGATATATATATATATATATATATATATATATATATATATATATATATATATATATATATATAGCTGCAATACTGGCAGACATACCAGAACTAGATGCCAGCAAACAGCACATCTCATTCAAATGGTTTTGGATTTGGTTCTTTCCTGGTTAGATGGATTGGAAACTGGTTAATAGGGTGAATATCCATGGCAAAGCTTGGAGGAACTCTTTTATCAAAAGAATAAAATGTTACAAGGGGTATTCCTCAGGGATCCATACTGGAACCCTTTTTATTCCATATCTTCACATTCTCTATCCCAACAAATAGTAAGCGATGGATAGCAAACTTTGTTGATAACACTAAAATGAATAGTTTTGTGACCAAAACTGAGGGTGAGTATAAAATACTGACACCATCAATGACTTAGATACTTGTCTGATTCCAAGAGGGTGTTCTTTAATTGTAGGAATTGTTATGTTATGGATTTTGGCAAAAGAAATGTTGGACAGCTATAAAGACTAAAAGTATTTTTTTTTGGTCTGTAAGTTCTGTGAGGATCTAGGACGGTGTTTCAATAGCAAACAGTTTTGACTTTAGAGGACGACAAGTAAATAAAACTGTTAAGAAATGTATTGGGATAATAAAGACCATATCATAAAGAATAACTACTGGAGCATGGTTGTCCTCTTACCTCTACATATAAGCCTCTTAGTGCCTTTATAGGTGCATTTATTGGCATGTAATGGTGAGGACATTAAATATCTGGAGAGTGCAAATAAGGTACACTAAATTTATTTGTCGAGTAAAAAAAAGAGTAAGATATGAATAAAGATTAGGAATACTTAATCTGTATTGTGTGTGCTACCATTTACTAAAGGGGATTGAATTTGGATCTTTAAAAGCTGACACAGCCCACTTATTCAGAGTGATTTAGGCATTTACTTTGTAACTTATGATGGACTAACAAGGAACAGTAAGTCTCATGCCAACTTTTTAAGCAAACTACAAAATCCAAAACTAGGAAGTTCTTTCACCATAGAGCTGGAAAAGGGTGAAACAGGCTACCAACTGATATAAGACAAGCAAAAAAGCTGAAAGGATTAAAGAGCAGTACTGATGCATGGCATGGGAGTAGGGTCTGCTAGACCTCATCCTCTTGGAAAAAAAGCTTGTGATGGAAAGTTGTGAGGTTTCTTACTCAGTTATATACAATGAACATTGAATAGTGATGAACTGCTGCTAATTATACACAGCTCCCCTTCTTCTCTCATGTACACCCCTATTATTTATCATCTTTTGTTTAGTAGAAAAGTCTGACTGGGCACAAGTCCCATTTTCACAGGAGGTCCAGGGAGAAAAGCTCCACATAAAATACAACAGTAAAAAATTAAACATTTTAAGACACATTTTGAGATAAATAGTAAATACATTTATCATATACTTTAGAAGTTATATTATCATTCATAAGTAAAAGACATGTTAACATGCCATTGCTGGAGATACAAGAACAATGAAAACACATAGGTTCAATATTTATATCAACATAAGTGAGGTTAGGATGTCACTAGAGCAGGAACAGAAAATATGAGAGAAAAGCTCTGATAGTGGAGAGGTTAAGAGAGCAGATAGATAAATCAATGAGGTGTATAAGGAGGGAGGTATTAGTAGGACAGGATTAAAGATACAGGTTAGCTGAAGAAGCAGTATTTGTGATAAAAGAGAGGCAGAGGTTATGAAAGGTGAGAGAACCAGGGTGATTAATAGAGATACTGGCAATGAAATGAAACAGAAAGAAGGGTGAGTTTAGTCAGGATGGGGGCATGAGCATAGACATGATGAAGTTGTGTCTGAAATGTGTGGGTTTAGTCAGGATGGGAGCATGAGCATAGACATGATGAAGTTGTGTCTGAAATGTGTGGGTTTAGTCAGGATGGGAGCATGAGCATAGACATGATGAAGTTGTGTCTGAAATGTGTGGGTTTAGTCAGGATGGGAGCATGAGCATAGACATGATGAAGTTGTGTCTGAAATGTGTGGGTTTAGTCAGGATGGGAGCATGAGCATAGACATGATGAAGTTGTGTCTGAAATGTGTGGGTTTAGTCAGGATGGGAGCATGAGCATAGACATGATGAAGTTGTGTCTGAAATGTGTGGGTTTAGTCAGGATGGGAGCATGAGCATAGACATGATGAAGTTGTGTCTGAAATGTGTGGGTTTAGTCAGGATGGGAGCATGAGCATAGACATGATGAAGTTAGTGCTGCTTTAGGTTGTGTCTGAAATGTGTGGGTTTAGTCAGGATGGGAGCATGAGCATAACCACAAAGATGTTAGGTATTTTTTTAGGTTGTGTTTGAAACGTGTGGTAATGTTATCTTGTTTTAAGGTGGGGGGGGGGGTTGGAGTTCTAGTGCTTAGTGCTTAGCAACATAGGATGAGTAAAGTGATTCTTCTGAACTGCTATGTGACTTATTACTGCTCAGGAGATATTTGTTCTGTGAGCAGAGATTCCTCGGAGGAGAGTAGTGTAAGAGGATGTTTTGCAGTGATGGGCAGGTGTCAGGTTTATGTATTATTTTGTGTGCAGTTGGAAGTATCTAAGGTAATTAGGTAGTTCAAGGCAGTGTAGGTGTTTCAGTACTAGGCAGTGGTGTGAACAGTTTGGTAAGCTGGTTGCACACTTAGCTATTTTACTGTAGCAAACCTCTAGTTTATTTTTTAAGGTGGAGTGAAGATTGATAAGGATGGGTGCATGAAGTGAAGGGAGAAGAGAAGAAAAGATGTTGCTAAAGAATTCCTGGAGTAGTCAGTGAGAAAGGGTTTACTTCTGTAGAGGAAGCCCAGCTTTTGGTGAGTTTTCTTGATGGCTTGAGTGATGGCTTAATCATATTTTAAGTTACTATCAATTAAGACACCAAAAAGCTTTGCATTGGAAATTGAATCAATTCACGTATTATTTGCTGATGTGATGTTGAAGGATTGTTTCTGTGCTGAGAGGAATTTGGGTAAAAACATTATTAATTTTTTTTTTTTTTTTTTTTTTATCATTTAAAAGTAGTTGCCAATAATCTAGTCAGGCCTCAACTGAGGAAAAGGAACCCTGGCCATCTTATGGACTAGCAAAAGACTTGGTGCAGATCATATGAGCACGGCATCATCTGCGTATTGTACTATTGAGACTTGTTTGGTAGCTTTGTGAAGATTTTTAGTCAATATGTTGACTAGTGAAGGGCCTAGAATACATCCCTGAGGTACACTAACAGAGACAGACAGGAAAGGGAAGAGATCTTATTTCCATTTTACAGCCAGCAGTCTTTTGGTGAGATAGCTGTGGAACCAGGTAAGTGATAAATGGGAGAACCTTGGGGAAGATAGTTCATGGAACAGGCATTGGTGTGAAACTACGTCAAATGCTTTTGACGTGTCTAAGATACTAGAGTGCTGTTTTTTCTATTAGAGTTTATGATTTTGGTAAAACTGAGGAGAGCAGTAGAGGTGCTGTGGTGAGGTTGGAAACCATGTTGAGTTTTGGAGAGGAGATTGTTATTGTGAAGATGGGAAAGGAGTTGGGGAATAAATGCATTTTTCTAATATTTTGGAGAGTGGAGGTAGAATAGCTTTAGGTCAATAACTAGAGAAGTGGGTGGATGTTCCCCCTATATGCAGAGGTATGATGTGGGTTATTTTCCAGATGGCAGGGATGTAGCTTTCTGTAGCTGATCAGTTTAAGTGTATAGATACAGGGTACGTGACAGCGTCTGCAGCAATTTTGAGATATTCAGGTAGCAGTTTGTCAGTGGCTGGTACAGAATTATTTAGTTTTAGGAGGTGTTCTTTTTTTGATAAATCAGGTTGACACTGGTTGGCAGGAGGAAGGATTTTGGAGTTGTTAAGTACTGTTTGGGACAGTGAGTCTGGGTGGGTGGTTTGTTGTTAAGTAGGGAGAGTACAGGGACTATGAAATGTATAATGAATTGGGTAGCTATAGGGACTGAGTTATTGTTAATAGCTGGTGAAGGAGTTGTAATTTGACTTGAGCATGATAGTCTTTGATTGCATTCCAGAAAAACTTAGGGTTCTGTTTGTGGTTGTCTTGGAGTTTGGAAAAGTATTTAGCTTTGTCTGATATGATTTTTAGCATAGAAATGTTCCTGAGCTGTCTAAAATATTGTTGTTTTGTGGTGTTTTATCAGTAGACTATGCTTTCCAAACTTTATCTCTGTTTAGTATGAGTTGCCTGGTTTCTCTTGTGAGCCATGGGGTTGTCTGGATTTGATTCATTTTGATTTGATGGGAACTAGTTCATTCAGTATGTTAAGGAATGTGTTGTTAAACTGAGTTACAGCATCATGTAGGGGCACGTATTTTAGAATATCCCAGTTGTATTTCTTGAGGTAGATAATGAAGGTGTCATTACTGAAAAAGGAGAGTGCACGCACATTATTATGGATTGCGTTTATGTGCATGATTAGGTTGTCTCACAGTAAAGGTTGGTAGATGGCCACTGATTGTGTTGGGTAGGCAGCCAGCAGTGTTCATTTTATTTGGGGTGGTGATGAGGATCCAGTCTAATATAGGCTCCCTATTACTGCATTTGTCTATTTTTCTGTATCTTTCTTAACATTTTTATATTTAGGCAAACCTTTAAGTACTGCAGACAATAAACAGTACCAGCCAATAGAAATCCAGATATACTAGTCTAAATAAACTAAGTGTTATTGTATCCCCCTTTTCAGTGAACAACATCAATATTCAAAATCTGCCCATGATAGTGGGCATTTGTTTCTCATTATGTTTTCCTTTATCCCAGATTCTTAGATAACAGGTTGAAGACTATCTCTCTGGATGTAACTGAAATGCAGTTGGTAATAATAATAAAACAAAAACAGTATAATCGAAACTGAGTGACACTTCAGAATAAAATGAACAAAAACAGACTGTATTAGCATACCCCTCTCACCAATGTTAACAGCTAGACACAAGGTTAGTGTATCAAATACCTCTACTGGCCTGTTATCCCAAAGGATTGCTCACATGGTCTGCATGGTTTGCATGACTATTTGCCATATACAATAACCAATAAGCACCTTAGGTCCAAGACTGTAACAAATGTATGCATTTCAAGCATGTCACACATACACATATATACTGCCAGCCACACTTATGCTTAAAATTCGACAGCTTTGTAAATGTGAACCACATGATATCCAGCCCAGTGAGAGACAGAATTGTAAAAGCAGTGGAATAAGCATGGAAGTTCTGTACTTAGTGAATCCATTTGTTACCTGGAATGTGCATGACAGTACTATATGTATTAATCAAACTGTTACCTCAGTTGTGACTTGCTCCAATAAGTGCTGCAGGGCATTGGGCCTTCTCCATGCCAGGTCATTGCAACAGGGGTATCTCTACACCTCAGTACAGTGGATCCCTGCCTGCTAATAGAGGTCAGTGGGCAAGTCTTGCTGGGCATATATATGACAAAATGGACAGACCACTCTTTCTAAAAACAGGTAAACATCACAACACCTATGTAGCGAAAGCTAATTGAGATCTTCTGCTCTTCTCATATCAGTGTCAATGAACCACCTTCATATTGTGCTGCACTTGCCATGTTCTTGGGTGCTGAAACAAATGTAAGAAGAAGCAATATTAATTTTAGACCCATAGTAGCAGGTGGTGGTAGTATAACAGAACCCTTGGCCACTTTTGTGGATTTGAAGGTGAAGGACTTTGTGGCATCAATACCACATATTAATAAAGATTCATGGGAATTTTTGAAGGGAATGAACAAGGATAAATTTTAAGAGGACATACTGATGGTTACTATAGACGTGGTTTAACTTTTTCCAAGTATCCCTCATGATACGGGTCTTGAATGGTTTACTGAGGTGCTTACTATGGAATCAGGACTGGATGGTAATTCAATTAATTTAATTGTTGAATTTACTGAAACGGTCCTTAAGAACAACTTTATGTATTTTAATGGTGAATTTTATCACCAAAAGAAAGGAGTGGCTATGGGGGCACCTTGTGCCCCCTTATATGCCAATTGTGTGTTATATTTTTGGGAACGAAAATTTATTTTACAAACTGATTGGGCTAGATATATCACTTACTACACAAGATTTTTAGATGACATCTGTTTATTATGGAAGGGCACGGAAGAGAAATCGCAGGAATTTTTTTGCTACATTAATGAATCTACGGAGTTTCTGGCCTTCACTTCCAGTGTGAGCGAATATAGTTTAAACTATTTGGATGTTACTTTGTACAAGGATTATAACAATGGATGTTTTCAGTCCAAATTGTTTAGAAAAAAGACATTCTCGAATGCATATCTGCATTTCGATAGTGGACACCCTTTTTATCAAAAAAAGGGGATTGTGAAGGGCCAAATGATCACAGCCTTGAGGATGACAAGTTTGATGGACCAAATTTTGGAAGAGGTGAAGTTCATTACTTCACTATTTCTAGAAGGAGGTTACCCTAAAAAACTTATAGATAGTGTGGTAAAGGAAGTTGTTGATAATAGAGATTCCAAATTTTTCCCTTTATTGGGTATTGGAAAGACTGATTACATGGAGTGCACCGCAGAGGCATCCAACATCAACTGAAGTAGAAAAAATAGTCACAAAATATTGGTCTATATTAAAAGTGAATGAGGAAATCTATGGTTTTCTCCCCACACATCCCCACTTTGTGAGGAGGAGGGACATGAACCTTAAGGAATTAGTAGAAAGAGGGTTTGATACCCAGGAAATATGAGGTAGAGTAAAGAAAGGCACCTACAAATGTGGTGCCTGTCATCAATGTTGTTATATGATTAATCAAGGGTCAGTGTACATTCCTTCTAGGAAATTTAAAATTCAAGCATCTAAATATTTTAATTGTGGGACAAAAGGTGTGGTTTATATGGGACTATGTATGACCTGTATGAGTTTTTATACAGGGAAAACAGAGAGGCAATTGAAAAGGAGGGTGTACGAACATATGTATGATGTAAATAAGGGAAAGGATATCAATGCCTTTTGTAAACATGCCCAAGTTTGTAAGGAAATTAATATTAAGTTTTTGGTTCTGGAACAAGTTATGGTCGATCCTCAAGGTGGTAGTTGGGAATCGAGACTTGAGTACAAGGAGTTGCTTTGGCAACTGAGATTGGACGCAGGGAGAGCCCCAGGGCTTAATGACAATATTAATATCAGCAGTGTTTTAAAACTAAGGGCTGCCAGACTTTAAATTGTTTTGTTAAAATGAACTGGTTAACAGTTGTACAGCTGTTGATACTATGTGGAATGTTTGTGGGTTATTAATTATGCAAGCATAGTTTGTTTTTAATTATGTTACAATTTTATTGGTGGGAGGGGGTAGTCATATGACTTGTTAACTGCTTTTTAAAGCTGTTTGAACATGATGCTCACTGTTCTAATGAAGCCTGGTATTTGGACTGGGTGAAAGCGCTTAACGGAATTTTGTAGCAGCGGAAGATTGTTTTGTGAAGTTCCTATTAAATCATTTTACATCTTTGCTATTCTACATGTGTGGAGATCATTTGTGGGTCCACTGTCCTGTGTTCTCTGATAAATGTACTTGTCTGTCCTTATCATTCTGTTTAAGTTGCAGTACTGGTTTAGGTCCCTAGATCGAGAATTTCTGGTACTAATTGACTTGCTGATAAGTATTGGGTAAGAGTGTGGTTTATGTACACTTGGTATGAGACTGAGTATAGCCACAGGGCTTTAAGTTGGTCCATGTAGGATAGGTGTTTTAGGCCCTGTATTCTCTTTGTTAGAAACCTCTGAGGGCATTTGAGTTGTTGCATGTGCTTTGCCAGATATATGCCTAAAAGGACATTATACTCAATGACTGGCCTGATGAGGGCTGAGTAGAGAGGGACAATGACATCTTTGGATCTAGAAGCTATCCCTTTGCTTTTAAGCTATGCAGTATACATGGATTTCCTTACGTCAGTGAATACACGTTGGTTAAATGATAGGTCATTGTCCACATATGTTCCTAGGTCCTGATTTGCTGGGTCAACTCTGAGGGGCATATTATCAATGTGGCAGTTTCCTAGGGTAGTCAATTTCCCAAATGATACAATAATGTACTTTTTGGCATTTAGTTTTAGTCCATAACTCTGACATAAGTTATTTGTTCTGGACAGGCCTTCCTGTAGGATGGCTGAGAATGGCCAGCCTTACACATAGATGAATTAGGCAGTTTCTGAGGGTTTCGCTCCTGTAAAGGTGCTCTAACCTATTTATTTATTTATTTATTTATTTTTTAGAGCAAAGTTATTTACCCTAATAAATAAATAAATAAATAAATAAAGCACCCTATAGAAAAAAAATTACCTGCAGCACAGTGAGTGCTCTAGGAGGCAGTGCTCCAGTTGACTCTATGCAAGTCAAGTTATGCTCATGTTGGGAGGTCTGTACTACTGTGACCTACCAATATTCAAATATAGGTATGAAGGCATCTGAATCTGAAGGAGTTTTTTTTTTTTTGCTTTTGTTATCATATGATGGACAGAGAATAGGGAATGGCACAGTTTTGGTAGGAGAAGCATAGCTCTCAACCTTCCATCTCCAAAATGTGAAACACTAAAACACTATACTAACTATCACAGTGTGGAACAAATGGACAAAATGTGGAATACCTACTAACTCATCAAAGGATGATTAAAATGTGTTACAAAACAGTTATGTACTGAATTAATATGATTCAGTATTATTTACCATGGATATTGGTCAAAGAAATTCTTTATGCTAAATATGTGATGGACTCTTTCAATGTAAAATGGCTAGAAACATGAACTTTTTAAGATTCAAAATGAGTAACATTCCTGATAAGGCGGTATACTTGAATGGTATGGAGGGAAGTGTCTTTACCATTTTTCAATAATGCAGGCAGTGATCACTCACATATTTCTTAGGGCAATATTTCAGACTTGATTCGTGCGGACAGTTGAGGTAAGAGGAATGATGCAGAGAGATGAGTGTTATTGCAAGCTTTACAATAATGCTGACAGCAATCAACCAGATATGTAGTTTTATGGCAATAGTTCAGACTTTGAGATACATGTCGACAGATGAGAGGAGAGGAATGGAGCAGTGAGATAAATGCTATTACACGTTTTACAATAATGCTGACAATGAACAACCGATCAACCCAGATATTTTGAGTAATATTTCTGCCTTTGTGATTTGTGTGGACAGATGAGAGGAGACTGAGGAATGGTGCAGTGAGATATGTGCCAGTACTATTTTTACAATTATGCTGGCAGTGATCAACCAGATATTTTTGACAATATTAATCTGACTTTGTGATTTGTGTGGAGTAACTTGGATTAAAATACTTCAATGTGTGGCAACTTGTTTGTGTGGACAGTGGAGGTGAAATAATATTTTGTAGCCATCAGAATCATGGCTGTAACTGCTGGGAGGGGATTAGGTTTGGCTGGATGAAATTAACTGACCCTGTTGTCACTTGCTCAGTTAAAACAGTCCCTGTCTGGCATACTAGGGCTAGTGTGCACTGTGAGAAGCAAGATGGACGACTTCACTGGACAGCTGATATGCACAGATAGAGGAGATATAAATGTTGTCTGCCTTCTGCGGAGTAAGGAAAATGAGTAGCTGCCTGCTGCTGTTTGCTATTTATTTTTGTTTTGCAAGACTAATTTGATTATTTGAAGCAACATGCAATATTTTAATGTGTGGCAACTGTTTGGAACAAAGGTGAAATACATGGTCTTCATAGAAGTGGCTATATCTGCTTGGTGGGGGTTGTCTGACTGGAGGTAACTGACTCTGTTGTCACTTTATAAGTCATCTATCAAAAATAAATGAATAAAGCATAAATGTATCACAGAATACCCAGACTCTCAGGACTTCTGGGGGCTGGGGCCCCCCCACACACCAAGGTTGAATAAGTGGATTCTGACATGGACTTATTAATCATCTCAGCCATGAACCCTGCCTAGTCTAAAACCTCTCCCACTCACAGGTGTACAGAGAAGACCTATGTACTTAGTGGTGGTGTTGGTGGTGGTGGTGGGGGGGGGGGGGGTGGAAGCGATTTTATTTAACATTCCTCTCAAACCTCAGAGGTTACTATATCTTGTGTTGAGCTGGGGACAGTGTGGTCATTATTTCTTTAACTTTCCTCACAAATATCAGACGGATGCAGGGAGGGACACTGTAGTTTGTATAGGAGCATTGTAATCTCCCCAGAAGTAACAAGTTAGAAATATTATTATAATAATTTATTTTTCATTTCCTCACAATCAAACATTTGAGGTATATACAGGTGGCCATCATTTGGGGGAGCATAAATAAGCATACTATTTACATATGTGCTATTTGTTTTTTAGTTTTATCCCAGCTTGACATCCAACAGATACAGAAGGTGGCTGTCTTTCGAGGGTAGGAGATGAGGAGGCAAGCTGTATATGAATAGGACAGTGTCAGCAGATTGAAATATGACTGTAGGCATCTATGCCTTAATTTTAATACTAATTTAAAACTACAGGAAGATATACATAATGTGACTACTTATATTGAGGTGGGGTCAGGTAAGGGGAGATCTCAAACACGTTAGGAAGCAGTATGAATAAGATCAATGGCAAAAACAATCCAATAAATAAAGTACAAAGAATGCCAGACCACAAACACCAGATAAATGTATTAACAAGAGAAAAGTCACACAAGCAAAGCTTTCGGGACAATTCTCTTTGTCAATGTATATACACAGATGAAGGTACTATTCCTAGGTATGATATATGCATCCTCACAATAATTTGTCTTCTCATTTTATTGTGAATTGGTGTTTGGTCAGCTTTGAGCATTTAAGCTTATATACAACTTATTTCTTCCAAGAAATAAAAAAGTAGTATTGAATTTCTTTTCCATTTGCATAATTTTTGTTTGGGCCATCATCAGAGTAAAAGGGTGGGGGAAAAAAGCTCTAAAATGCTCCTCAGAGCATCTATAATCCTGTGCCTTCTGGGTGCCTAGTGGCCCCATGGACCCCCAGCTTAATTTAGTAATTACACAGTTGCCTTGGCCAGTTAGGATGTGTTGAAAGGATGCAGGAAAAAACAGAGCTGAAGATTAAGACTGAACTTCTTTCTTTAATCATGTTTTTGTTCAGGCCATCACTGGATGAAAAAGGTCATCTAACAGAGCTCTAAAATACATCTCAGAGCATCTAGAAACCTTCTGGTTTCTGGTAGCCTAGCAACCGCAATAAATCTGACTTAATATAGTTATTTCTACTGCAGTTATTACAGAGTAGTCTTGGTCAGGCAGGATGTGCTGAAGGGATGCAAGGAAAAAAGTCAAACAATAAGACTAAACGTCTTTCTTTTTGTAACACCTTTTATAAAATATCACTTAAGACATACGCACATGTACATTAAGAGAAAAGAAAACAAACCATATTAATATTCTTTTTCATTTACAGACATATGTTGTATTCTTCGTTTTTTAACAAGTGTCTTTCAGTCCAGCATTATATAAACTGCTCAATTCCTGCCCTGCCTTAAACCTTACTCCTTCTCTTGTAAATTATTATGCATGCATTGTTCCCACAAATTCAACTTATTCCTGTGTTATTTACTCCTTCCCCTTTTTAAAGATCTCTCTTCCAGTTATTTTTTCGTTTTTACACTATACAATATTTCAAATACAGCTGGTTTAGATTTTGATTTCCATTTTCTAGTAACTGTTTTTTTGGCAGCCAAAAGAATTAAACATTATAATGTCTTAGTATGTCTAGGGAATTCAGATCCTTTGTCCCAGCTCAAAAAATAATGATTTTATTAGTTACAGCCATTTGCTCCTCCAATATTTCTGAAGAGCAGTCTGTAAGGAATTGTTAAAATCTAGAAACTCATTAATCTCCCCAAAACATGTTCCCAGTTATTCTTTTCTTTCTCATCACACCTCCAATAGCTATTTACCTGAGGAAAAAATCTTTGAAGTCTGTTTCAGGTACAAAAATAATTATGCAAATACTTCTAAGCAAAAATCCTAAACCTTCTGGATTTTGTTGCACACTTGGGAGCTATACACATGTCCACCCATTGTTCCCTTGCAAACTGCTTTTCCAGTCTCTCTTCCTAATCCAAGAAACTTCTCTGTGTGGAAGATTTTCAATTCATATATCTCTAGTTAATCACTGTATGTTAATCAGATCAGACAATGATAGTAGAAGTAGTGAACTTAAACTCGTCCTAAGTAAAAAAAAAAAAAAAAAATAATAAAGAATATATCATTTGAAATATTGTACAGAATTACTAAGCATTTGAAAGTAATTCAAGTAGAGTAGGCAGTCTGTTTCTAGTCAAAAATCCTTTATTAAGTACACAGACAAGCAATCCAAGTAAAACAAAAATAAGAGAGTAATAGTTTCCTCACAAGCTTTCTAACTATATATATATATATATATATATATATATATATATATATATATATATATATATATATATACTTTTTATTAGGCAAGGGAGTGGTTTATTGTGCTGTAAAACAAAGTGTTATTGGTATACATGTTAAATTTGCATCCCTTCCCCCATCAGTGTGACATTTGAGCTGGTCCTGCCCTACTTGGTAGCTGTCATAATAATATAACCCTTATGTACTTTAAATAAAATTAAAAATTATGTCGTAGCTCTTATTTAACCAGATTATTAAGTAGATTATTAAGTTTGTGATTTATTCCAAGACAATATACTACATGGCTGGAAATATATAAACTTTAGACCATTTGGCAATCAAAAAAAAAAAAAAAAAAAAATATATATATATATATATATATATATATATATATATATATATATACATATACACTTTGCATGTAAAAAATCCATTGTAAAATCATAAAAAGCCATTGTAAAAATTATATATATATATATATAATATATACAGTTAGAAAGCTTGTGAGGAAACTATTACTCTGTTATTTTTGTTTTACTTGGATCGCTTGTCTGTGTACTTAAAGGATTTTTGACTGGAAACAGACTGCCTCCTCTGCTTGGATTACTTTTGAATACTTAGTAATTCTGTACAATATTTCAAATTATATATTTTTTAGAATATTTTTTACTTAGGACAAGTTTAAGTTCGCTACTTCTGCTACCATTATCTGATCTGATTAATATACAGTGATTAACTAGATATATATGGATTGAAAATCTTCCACACAGAGAAGTTTCTTACACTGTTTTGTTTTTGGACCCACTATACTTGTTTAGTGGGTTGTGTGAGACTTCAGGGATACCACGGAGATTATTTGTTTTTCTTTGTAATCTTTTCTAACCTCCTGCTATAGATTCTTATAGTTATCATGCAATATTTTGTATACTACCCGAATCATCATTGTTTAACAGCAGCTTCTGTTCTATACTCTACTAAAAACTATACCAGAACAGATCTTTTACTTAGGACTCCCCTTTCCCTTTTTGTTTGCCAATACTCTGATATCAATCCCTGATAGGGAAGGCAGTCTGTAACCTTCAGTCCAAACTTCTTCTTGGCTTTATCTCACACCATTACCTTCCCCCTCTCAAGTTATTTGCTCCCAATATCTTGGTTCCTTTGCTAGTTTTTTCTAGTAAATTCCAGCCCCTCCTGCCTACTTTCTGTACCCCTACTTGCAGTCAATCCTATTGGTAAAATCTCCTTTCTCCATTCATTTGTTGGCTTAGTTGCTAGAATACATTCTACAGCTTTATAAATATAATATTCTGTATAGTGGTTATTATTCACCTAAAGGATCTGCATCCAAAATCCCACTCTGTTCTTGAACCCCTCTCCCCATCATCTCTTTCCAATTTCAATTATAACCTTCTGTTTGTGCTATTTATATGAGCCTTAACTGTGTAGCTCTAAAATAAACATTCAAATCAGGTTATCCTAAACCACCTTGTTCTGTTTTGAGGGTCAGTTTATTCCGTCTAACTCTTGTCCTCTTTCCCTCTGAGATAAATTCCTTAAACTCTTTATTAACTATTGTCCACAACTTCTCCTCTAGTTGATAAAAATATAAAAATAAGAGATTCCAATTTCTCAGTTTTTGTATTTTGCTTTGTTTAGTCTCTGCCCACATATATTTAGTTGCCATAACAGAAACCTTTTTAATCCATATTCCTGAATACTTCATCTTAATCATGTACCTATAAACATGGGTATTGCTAAGCAAAGTCATGAGTGGGTACATAATTTAAGGCTATAGCCTTTGTTTTATCTTCATTAATTTTATATCCTGAAAAATAAAAACCTGAAACTATCTCAAAATGTTCCACAATACTGAAATAACCTTTTCTGGATTTTTCAAGTACAAAATAATATCATCTGCAAATAATGCCAACTTTTCTTTATTATTGTAATGAATATACCCTTGAATTTCTGATTCCCTTTTTTTTGCCAGTAGCTGTAAACTTAATGCAAATAAAAGGAAAACAGCACACCGCTGCCTGGTCTCTCTTTTCATACACGACTTATTGAAGATGAACCCTCCCTCTTTAATTCTGGCTTCTGATCCTTCATATATCCTCTTAATTAACCTTATAATTGTATCAAAGAATCAAAATGCTTCCGTTGCCCTACTCAAAAAATCCCATTTTACTCTGTCAAATGCTTTTGCTGCATTAACACCCACTAATGATAGTGGTATTTTCTTACATCTGCTTCCCTCTGGATAGTCATTGTTCTATTAATATTAATATTGTCAAATGCCCCCCCCCCAAAAAAAAAACACTCTGATCCATATCCATAAATTTTGACAACACATTTGCCATTCTTTTACATAATATAGACATAAGCACTTTATAATCACGGTTTAAAATTGAAATGGGTTTATATGAGGCTAGGCCTGATAGGTCTTTACCATCTTTGGGGAATACAATGACAACAGACTTCCTCCAAGATGTTGATGGGTACCTTCCTTTTGAAACATTATCAGACAATGTTTTCCAAATCTTTAACACTTTCCTCCCTCCTAACTTCCAAACGTCCGCATGAATACAGTCTGTTCCCGAATACTTCCCAGCAGATTGATTATATATCACTGTTTTTATTGCATGTCTTCTATTATAACCATTAGTTATTGAGCCTCATCTTCCTCTAATATTGGCATAATTAGGTTGTCCATAAATATTTCAATTTCTGCTCTTTCTTTGTTACTACATTCCTCCGCTTTACACAAATTTTCATAAAATTCCTAAAATAGCTCTAATACCTCTTTAGGATCTCTAGTTATTTTTCTTGTCATAGAGTTCCTAAGGTTGGTGACAACCTTTTTTACTTTCTGTTGCATAAGTCACTGTGCTAAAAGTTTTTGTGTTTTGGAGTTATCAAAAATAGTTGCTTAACAGCAATCTTTCTAAAGTCATGTATATTATCTAAATACTCCCTTATTTTCTCATGAGCATTCTGCAGTTCTTCTTGTTCTGTGACATTCCCCTTATCCTGCAATGTTTTAACCTTTATCATCCCCTCTAAACAATTACAATTACTTCTTAGCCATATCTTTTTCTGTTTTTATTTCTACCCTACTTTAAACTATATTGTTATTTTATCCCAGTTACTAGATATTTATTCTGAATAAATATACATGTTCCCTAATAACTCTTGAATAATTTCCACTACCCATTTCTTAAATTCCTCTTTTTTTAACAGGTAGGTGAGCAAGTGCCAATGTCTCACTTTTACTTCATTAGCCTGCATTTTTATCTTACCTTTTCTTGGTGCATGATCTGAAATAGTTATTGGATGTGTGTTCAAGTTTTCAATGAAATGCACATGTTCCTGTAAAATATAATTTCTATCCAGTCTAGCCCAGTTATTGTACATTGAGGAATAGTGTGCAAATTCTGACCATGTTCCTACTACTGAATTCATATCTTTCATACCAAATATTTTACAAATTTCTTCAGAAATCTATTTTCTTTACCATAGTTTCCCTAGGTACTTGCAAATCAGGTTCCAGTCCCCACATATAAGTAATATTCCCTAATAAAAGTTAATTATTTCTCCCAAACATTTCTAAACCTGTGTAATAGCAGCTTTTAGTGGAATATAAATATATGCCAGAGTAATCCTACTCCCTTGCCAATAGTCTCTTACGAAGACAAATTTACCATTGTTGCCTTGTTTCCCTGTTCTATCACTTATTGGAGCCCCTCTAGCAATCAGTATTATTATTACCCCCTTTTCCTTTGTTCCAGATATTGTGCTGAATATCAATCCTGAAATCCTTTCTTTCCCAAATTCACATGCTCATTTGTTTTTCTTATAGCATTGCTATTTACACTCTGCATTGCATAATATAATGCAATGTTCCTTCCTTTTTTATTATGCATGTAAGGCCATTTAAATTCCAAGATATTGTGGATAGAGTAGCCATTATGATAAAAAGCTACTTTTCCCACTTATTATACAAAACAGTTTTTTTTTATGTGGATTTCCAACTATTGTTTCAGATGAACACATTAATGTTTTGTAGACTAATCTTTTATACACTTGTTTCTTCTCATCTCCAGTTGAACCTATGTCACATTTCTCATGACTTTTCTTTTGCTTTAATGAATACCTCAAGCAAACAAACAAACAAAAAAAATCTATATATATTTCAGAACACCCTATCCCCTATTAACTTAAAGCAATTACAGAATACTAAGTATATATTTTTAAAAATTAGATTTAACCTTCCAGATATGGGCAATTGCCCAAAATTGACAGATGCTCCCACAGGCATAATCTAATTTAAAATTAAGGTTAAGCATGCTAAAGTGCATGTTACAGCTTGTGCTCCCACTTACACTGATTTCTCTCTGTTCTTTTGTTACCTTTTTTCCCCTCATAGATTTGAAAAACAGCTGGTATGCTTTCAGAAAACATTAACTTTTAGGTGTAAAAAAGCACACTGGTTATCTTTAAATGAAACTAAATTAGGCACTATTCTATTAAATGCATTAAAGTATTAAGGCTGCTGGTGAAGCTACTATCTCACATTCATTTCCCATAATATCTAATTCATTTTTCAATGAAATATTTGCCATCATACCTTTAAATTTGCATTTCCCTCAGCTCAGAACTCTCAAGATTAATTCCTTGCACTTGCAATCAGCTTGTCTTCATGTAACAGTACTCAGCAGTGAAAAAAAAAACAGCTAACGACTTCCACGTGCATAAAGGAAGCTTAGTAAATTTCAGTCAGTACAGAATGTACAGAATTTCCCTGGCTAATTGACTGCAGCTGGAGACTTGTTGCCTGTCACTGAGAGCATTTGTTAATGAAAAAAAGAAAAACAAGCTAAATCTATGCAGATACAAGAAGATTTGCATTTTTCATTGCTTTCATCATCCTGTCTTATTCTTCAAGCCTATTTTTTACAAAAAAATCTTGTTTATACCTTAAGCCATGGACATTAATCTAAACAACCACTCTTGTAAAAATAAGGGAACCTCTCAACTTAATTCTACATATAATATAACCAGTACTCTTTTACACTCCACCCCAACAGCACTGATCACAGCATTATATTAACTTAAATTTGCTTCTATTCAGCCTTTCTTCTCTTGTTTACTTTAATATCTTTAACACACACACATCAGTCATTTTAAATACTCTCCCCAAATACTTAAACACTGACTACAGACTATTTATAATTGCTTACAATATACCATGCAGTTTATATTGGGAAATGTTTTACACAAATATACTTAAAAAATAAAAGTTGTTTTACTTGCAGTTACTTTTTTCCCTTTAGTGTCCTAATAAACATTAAAGACATAATGTGAGATATATGCTTTGCAGTCCACCCACAAGTTTAAAGTCAATAAATATCCAGCCACTTTTATTTGCAAAGTCATATTTCACAAATATGACAGATGCTTTACAATTTCACATTTGTTTACTAATTTCAATGTTGCTGATCTTTCCCCTGATTGTCTTGGTCTCCCAAATAATGAATTCTAGGTCAAGTTCAAGGTTCTCCAAATTCTGATTTACAGATTGCAAAAAACATAAACCTGAAGGACATGTAGATGCAAAATGTTTAACACAATATGATCTCCACCACAGGAATATAATAAAATCCACCAATTTATTTCTCAATTTACATTGTTAAATGCTTTTGTCCCTTACGTAATGCCAGCCAGAGCTGGATCATGCTTGAATGAGGCCCTAAGCAGGGTAATGGATCAGTGCTCCCTCCCATATAGCAGCATTCCCCCTGCAGCAGCAGCCCCCCCCCCAGCCATTCCATTGTCCCATTATTTGGCTATTTCTCTCCAGTTACCAAATCTATCAGTGTACATACTATTTTCTTCTTTACTTCTACAATGATTACAGATATTTGGATTTAATTTAAATTAACAGAAAAGTGGTGTCAGCTGGTCGCAGAGTCCACATAAAAATATATACTCCGAATCCAACCAAGTATATAAAAACATATTTAATAAAAGCAGCCACAAGGAACACTCGGTAAGCTCTTTCACCAACACAATATTGACTTCATCAGACCGTTAATACATAACATAAAACATACCCTCCCCTTAAATACTCCATCAATGCATCAAGTACATTTTAAATAAACCAATCAGATACCCCACAGACAATGCATCATACCTCATCATTAACATACAACAGATGTCAATTAAAACGCTAGTAAACCACAAGCTGCCTCAAAAGTGTATAAGACTTAAAAGGGAACTTTATAAACTATTAATTATATTAAATACAGTTACAAAGCATAATCAAGTGGTTATATATCTCATTTTCTTACACCTCTCCTGTCCAGGACTGGTTTAATAGAGACCATGGTGTTAAGGCCATAACCCTTACTTGCTTTTAATCTTAAAATCCACCTCAATTCTGCCTCCGAGGTTTTGTTCTCAATGTTACTCATTCTCATACCCTCCATCAATACCTCCAAAACTCTATATTTAAAACTGTGTATCTGCTCACTACTTGCAACATATATCACTAAAGCATTTGTCATATTCCCTACCCTCATGTTGTATGTATGTTCCCTTATTCATTCTCTCAGAGATCGATCAGTTTTCCAATATAAAATTTCATACAACAATCTCATTTGGCCATATACACTATGTGCCTAGTCCCACAATCCACCTTTGCTCTGACTGTAAACAGTCAACCTGTCTCAGGATGTACAAAGTCCACCTCCTCATCAATCATCACACAACAGTTACATAAACCACAAGGATGAGTCCCATACATAGCCTCATGCACCTTCACCACCCTATCAGGTTAATACAACATATTCTTCAGTGTCTTACAATTTCTGAAAGTAAGCCTAGGCAGCCCACCCACTACATGACCTATCTTATCATCTGTCATCAATACTAACCAGTTCTACCAAAAAACTCCCTGAATGACACGGGTATCACTGGTATAGGGGATGGGTATCCTAACCACCTCATTAATATTACCCCCGCTTCCTCTTCCATACGAAGTCCTAAACTGATTATGACCACATGGCAAATAATAGGGTTTAGCCCTCCCTTCCCTCATAAAATCAACATCCGTCAAAATCGGATCAACCTCATTGATTTTATAACCTCTCTGTAACAAGGAAGATCTAAAATCACTCATACTTGCTCTATATCCATCATCCATCTTATGCAGACAGGACACCCTCATGCCCTGGCCCTTAACCACATTATTAAAAGTCCTCTGGGGGTGCATACTCCTCCTGTGTAGGACAGAGTTCTTATAACATTCCTTCCTAAACAAACTAGTGTTCAGGTTCCTGTTAGGCCCCTTCTCAACATGTACGTCCAGGAAATCTAGAACAACCTCAGAACACTGAAATGTAAATCTTAAAAAATCACTGGTATCATGCAACACTATAACAAACTGCTCAAGGCTTATACGGTTACCCTCCCACAGCAGGAAAATATCATCAACAAAGCACTGGTAGAACAGAACATGCTGTGAAAACATCTCCATGGTAAACACCTGCTCCATTTCCCACTGTGCCATGACGGCATTGGCATAGCTGTTAGCACAGCAGGTCCCCATTGCTACACCATGCTTCTGCCTATAATACCGGTCATCAAACACAAAAATATTGTACTCCAAAAATCAAATGCATAAAATTGCAAATTAGAGCTATCAATCTATCTTCATACACCTCTGCCCGAGACAAATACCTATGTAGGTATTTAACCCCTTGTCTATTAGGGATAGCTGTAATTAAAGATGTTACATCTAGTGTAACAAGTAGATAATCTCTAGATCTATCCCGGTTCTCCATAAAAGAAGATAAGTCTTCCAAAAAATGTTTGGTATCCTTCAAAATGATTACAGACTTATCCAAAACAGGTCTTACCTTCCTCTCTACAAACACAGAAAAACAGCTCGGTAATCTACCCCTTTCCTGCTACAATAGGTCTAAAGGGAGGTAACCTGATGTCTTTATGTACCTTGGGTAACCCTTGGAATAAAGGTACAATGGGGGAATGTACCATGAGAAACTGTGCTAGCGCCATACTAATGGAGAATCTAAACAGGTAATCATTAATGATGTAATGTACCTCCTTAATCTTATCCTGTACCTGTTGTACATATAGGCTCTCATACACTTGCTCATCTGTCAACATACCATTCAGGGACCCAAAATAAAAACACCTGTCCATAACCACTACCATTCCTCCCTTGTCAGCAGGACGTATCACTAAATATTTGTCATTATGTAGAGTATCAAGAGCTTCTCTATCCTGTTTACTTAAATTATCAAATCTATGCCACTTCGTTTATTATTACAAACTTCATAAAAATCTAGTTCACAAACCCTGCAAAATGCTTCTAAAACAGGGTGATTATTAGGTATGAAACTGTTAAACTTTATAAAGTCATCCCCCTTATTATCTATAGCATTGTCAACTCCATGAAAAACCTTCAACATAACATTCCTAGCAAATGACCTTAGGCCAATAATGAAGTCAGACACATCTCGTGAGTAAGCAGAGATAAAAGACATACCCAAGTCAAGCAGTTTAACCTCAGCTTCACTTAATGTCCATTTTGATAAATTCAACACTAGCGATTGTTCATGGCCCATAGACTCTGCATGGCCAGATAGTTTCTGGTCACAAATGGCCCCTTCTTCTTTGTATGCCACTGGCTCCTAGAGTGGCTCGGTGTCCTGCTCCTCTTCTGTTGGATGGAAAAATGTGGTTTCACAAACCCCATCCTCACAGGTTCTGCAGTGTTCTTGGGGCGAACTACAACCTCTTGTGTTCTCACATCCTTTTCGGAACCCCCACCTTCAATCCTCTGTTGAGTAACCATCACTGCCAAACTGCTGCAGGAAGTATTGATGACAGATGATAAGATAGGTCGTGTAGTGGGTGGGCTGCCTAGGTTTACTTTCAGAAATTGTAAGACACTGAAGAATATGTTGTGTTATCCTGATAGGGTGGTGAAGGAGCATGAGGCTGTGTATGGGACTCATCCTTGTGGTTCGTGTAACTCTTCTGTGATGATTGATGAGGAGGTGGACTTTGTACATCCTGAGACAGGTCGACTGTTTAAGATCAGAGAAAAGGCGGATTGTGGGACTAGGCACATAGTGTATATGGCCAAATGCGATTGTTGTATGAGATTCTATATTGGAAAAACTGATTGATCTCTGAGAGAACGAATAAGGGAACATACACACAACATGAGGGTAGGGAATATGACAAATGCTTTAGCGAAGTATGTTGCAAGTAGTGAGCGGATACACAGTTTTAAATATAGAGTTTTGGAGGTATTGATGGAGGGTATGAGAATGGGTAACATTGAGAGCAAAACTTCAGAAGCAGAATTGAGGTGGATTTTAAGATTAAAAGCAAGTAAGGGTTATGGCCTTAACACCATGGTCTCTATTAAACCAGTCCTGGTCAGGAGAGGTGTAAGAAAATTAGATATATAACCACTTGGTTTATGCTTTGTAACTGTATTTAATATAATTAATAGTTTATAAAGTTCCCCTTTAAGTCTTATACACTTTTGAGGCAGCTTGTGGTTTACTAGCATTTTAATTGACATCTGTTGTGTGTTAATGATGAGGTATGATGCATTGTCTGTGGGGTATCTGATTGGTTTATTTAAAATGTACTTGATGCATTGATGGAGTATTTAAGGGGAGGGTATGTTTTATGTTATGTATTAACAGTCTGATGAAGCCAATATTGTGTTGGTGAAAGCGCTTACCGAGTGTTCTTTGTGGATGCTTTTATTAAATACGTTTTTATATACTTGGCTGGATTCAGAGTATATATTTTTATGTGGACTGTGCCACCAGCTGACACCACTTTTCTGTTACTTTTACTTGTTTTTTTGTGGATTTACAGCTGGTTTGTCCATTGGGTGTTTCTTTTTGCTTGGATTTAATTTAAAACTTGTATTTCACATTTTATAGCACAAACACAATGAAAACAGACTTAGCATTAACAGTAAACCTCTCTGACCTTGAAACTCACATTCATCAAAATGGCATTGCAACCAAAATTCAAAGAAAGTGCCAGTGGTTGATTAAGTTTAACTTTGGGCTGTTTTTGAACTGCAGGCCCCTTGCACACATTTTTAGGACCATGCATATATGTATGTGTACTTTGATTCACCTTCCCGATTGTATGAAATTATATCTTTTGTATAATACAGCACCACTTGTTAGAGTGTGTTTTAAATGTGTAGTTTTGAACATTTTTCCAGTAAGCAATGAAACAAAACATACGAACCAATAATGACAAAATTGCCCATTTCTGAACATTTCAACCATAAAAGGTCACTCAACCTTCCATCATTACAATCCACTAACATCAGTCAATATGCACAATCTCTTCAGAAGTAAAAGTCATCTGAATAATTGTACATGAAATAGATCTGTAACTAATGAAGATGATGTTACTAACAAATAACTTTATATTTCAATGCTTTTAGCTTCAAATTAACTGCCTGCTTCCCTTGACAAATAAATTGCCTATGTTGCATTAAAAAATGATAAGCTTATAATATTGCAATAGGGAATGGATGGCAAACCGACAACAGGTTAATAGTTACAAGGCATCTCATCCAAAGGGGAAACACACAGGACTGCAGCATCCCCACCTCCCCTTAAAGTGCAACACGGTATCAGCAATCCATCTACATGGTGTGGGAGTAGAACCCACAGCCGTCTGCATCAAAAGTGAGTATGCTATCTGTTGTGATACTAACACTGGTTTCAAATTCTCCAGGACAAACAGGGACAATGATTTCCTAAACAAAACAGTTGCACATTGCAAACAAACTTAGCACAAGCAACAGCAAATGTCTCTTCCCTTGAAGCTCACAATTCAGCTCACAATTCCTTGAAAATGCACTGAAGCTCACAATTCCTTGAAAATGCACTGAAACACAAAATTCCTTGAAAAAGCACTAAAGCTCAAACTCATAGTTTGGTAGTTCATGTACAGGATTCAGGCTATCTCCTGTAAGCAAGGTACAGGTTTTGAGCCTGAGTAAATTAACCTGCCCATCATCCCTAACTAGGGCATCTCACACACACACACACACACACACACACACACACACACACACACACACACACACACACACGCACACACATGCACACACGCATGCACACACACACACACACACACACACACACACACACACACACACACACACACACACACACACACACACACACACACACACACACACACCTCAAACAAAACTTACTAATTTAATTTGTGCTTGATTCCTTCTGAAGAAGATGAAGTAGAAACAGCACAGCCATGTGTTTGGGCTTTATATCACAGACAGGAATGGTATGTTTAAATTCTGTGCCCTCCCATCCAGTGGCTGCCCCTCCCAGCCAGTTGGTCCGAGGCGACTGCCAAAGTCATCTAGTGCTGAATCCAGCTCTGCTGCTAGTGGTATTTTATCAAAACATAAAAGGACAGGACTCCATTCCCCTTTTACAAGAACCCAAATCAAACAGTAAATCACAAACAGCCATTCTTAAAGCTATACCCACAGTTTAGAACTGTGATATTTCACGAGTTCTTCCACTGAATAAATTTATCTCATACTTGAAATACATTCAAGCCAAAATAAAAACACATTTAAAATATGTATAACAAATTCAAAATAACAGTTTTGCTGATCTTATTTTCAACACTGGTTTTATAGATATATAGGCATTCAAGACTGTGATACACATGCATTTGTTTTCAAATTCCATAAAAAGCTCTCTATATTTAAGCTTAGTCTCTCATTTCCCACCACATGGGTCATTCTCAACCTTCTCAATAATAGCAAAATTGAACTTTTTATATCCTGAACATTGGATGGAACACTTATATAGTTCATTATTCGCATTAGCTTTATTAATATCATATACATGCTTGTAAATTATTTTTCTGAGCTACCGCTCAGTTTTTCCTATATAGAAGGCTGAACAGTTTGAACCAGCAACAACGTATACAACTCCTGTTAAACCATTTCCCATTGGACAATTTATAAGATCAATGAGGCTTTGTGATAACAACAAGCAATTACAAGGTGTTTTGACAGACTGACTTCTGATTTTTTGAGTAGGGAATATTCTCATAAGGAGATCTTTGGCACTACTGAAGAGGTACGGCCACTTAGAGATACCACTGCTATACTCATAGGACATGTTGTTTACATCATGTATTCTTTTTGAGAGGAACCTCTGTGGGCATTACAGTTGCTGCATGTGCCTGGTCAGGTACATACTGAAGGGTAGTTGTAGTCAATGATGGGTCTAATGAGGGACGAATACAGAGTAACATTGACCTCCTTGGAGAGAAATGCCATGCCCTTGCTTATAAACTGAGCAGCAAAGAATGATTTCCTTACTTCCTTAGACACATGTTGGTCTAAAGGCAGGTTACTATCTACATATGTCCCCAAATCCCTGACTACTGGGTCTAATCTCAGGGGGGGGGGGTGTTATCCATGAGGTAGTTTCCTTGGGTGGCCAATGTCCTAAAAGATACTATTATGCATTTCTTGGTATTAGGTTTTAAGCTGTGGCTTTGGCACAAGTCAGTATCCTTTGTTAGTCCTTCCTGTCAGATGTTAATGTCTTGGGGGGGGTTATGACTGTACCTAGTTTCAGTCATCTGCAAATTTGGTTAGCCAGAGGCCGTTGACATTAGCTTTGATTTCAGAAAAGTTAATGCCAAAAAGCAGCAGCCCAGGGAGCCCTGAAGGACTCCACCAATGGGCAGCCTTGTTGTGGAAGTGGTCTCCCTTATCCTAACTTTCTGAGTCCTATATGATTACCAGTTGGCTATCCAGCACATAGCATAGGGGTTTATGCCCAATTCAATGAGCTTGTTTAAATGCCTGAGTGGGGTATTGTATCAAAAGCCTTGGCCAAGTCAAGGTAGGCAGTATGCATTATTTTGCCCGCATTCATTGCTTAGTGACTTTTTCAAGGAAGTCCACCAGGTTAAGTAGGCATGATATGGCTCTGACTAAGACAAACTAGGTTGGATTTAGTGTCTGAAGGTTTTCTGTGTCATTATTAATCATATCCATGGTAATTCTTTCTATGGCTTTGCATACAAGACTAGTCAAATATATGAGTTTGTAGTTTCCATGCTCTGTTGATGTACTACCCTTGTGCAGATGGATTACTGTTGCAGCCCTCCATTCATGTGGCACAAAGCCTGTCAGGAGATTATGATTAAACAGTGGCTCAAGAATTCCAGACAGATCATGCCTTAGGCTATTTAAGAGGTATCATGGGATATTATTCAGGACCATCAATGTGGCGTTCTTAGCCTTAGAGAGCGCATTTAGGATCTGCTCCCAATTGATAGTTAGGAGGGTTATGTTTGTTGGTATTACTTAGGGGTAGCTGGGGGAGGCTACCTTTACCTTATAATTGGCTTGGGTAGTCTTAATTTACCATCTTAGCTGTTTGTTTAGCACTTCCTAAGTTTAGCTATGGCTTTTTTCCTTTTGTTGTACAATCTGTTTATGTTTGAATTCCACCAGAGCAGTCTGTTTTTGAGTTTCTTCTGTGCTTGTTTCTGGTAGTCACAGCTGCCTCTATGCATCTATCGCATCTATTAACATGATGGTATAGGGTTTTTGCATACAATTGTACTCTGGGTATGGAGGCACTTGAAATTTTGTCAGGTAATCGCTTAATAACAGGTAGCTTGATTGCCTTAGAGTAGTTTGTAACTGTTACAGGGTTTGCTGGGGTCACAACATTGATTTTTATTTTGAAGGAGACATGGTCTGCCTTAGCAGACAGGACACTACACTGAGTGGGGTGGGGGGTGCAGCATTCTCCCATATTTGTGAGTACCAGATCCAGTATGCTAGCACCCCAGTGATGAATGTAGCACAGATCCTGCAGTAAACACAATATTGCCACTATTGCAATATGAACTACAAGCATGTGGTAGCAGACCAGAGTGAATGTACCAGCAATGTACTTACAAAAAAAAAAACAGTGGAAATAGTATGCATGAAGCACATATCCTACAATAAATCACAATACTGCCACTATTGCAATCCAAACAACTAGCCAATGGTGCCAGAGCAGACTGAATTCACCGGGAGATGTACATTTAGCAGGAAAACAATAGTATGTATGAAGCACAGATCCTGCAGTAAATCTCAGTACTGTCACTGCTGTGAGTCAAACTACAAGTCTATGGCACCAGACCAAGCAGAAAATAAAAGCAATTAACTTTTTGTAAAAAAATGAAAGACATATAAGAAAAGTACAATAAAACTGTAGTATAACACGGGTAACTTTTAGTGCAACTTAAATATGCAAACAAAATTTAAATAAATGTTTTTTTAATTCCCTTTTGCAAGAAAATGCCAAAATCAACAGACAGCTTTACTCTCTATTCAGGGCTTACCATACATCTCAGTGTCTTAAATAAAAGACCTATCATTTATAAATTCTCTTTGGTGGAAATGAGTCTGCATATTATCATATTATTTTTAATACTTTAGCAGAAATTTTTTGACATCTTTAAAAACTGACTTTTCATTTGTTTCTGATTGTAAGTAAAGACAAAGCATTTTGCTTGGCCATAACATCCATTGCATATAGACTGATAGTGAATTACCTGAATAGGTGAGAAAAACACTGTTAACTTAGAGAAAGCAACACAGTGACCTTTAAAGAAAGCTCATCATTTGTGGTAGCATTTGTCATTTGTTTGTGTCTGAAAAGTTGTTTGAACTGGAGTTTTTATCAGACATGACATCTGCGATCTGGTTAAATGAGTTGAGTTCTGCATGGTTGGTTGCAAGTATAAAGTAATGAAGATGCAGTGCCTTAAGAATCTAAGGCAGTGGTCAGGAAATGTGCAGGCTAGTTATCGTGTGTGTGTGTGTGTGTGTGTGTGTGTGTGTGTGTGTGTGTGTGTGTGTGTGTGTGTGTGTATGTATGTGTGTGTGCAAATGTTTATGTATGTGTGTGTTTGTGTGTGTGTGTGTGTGTGTGTGTGTGTGTGTGTGTGTGTGTGTGTGTGTGTATGTGTGTGTGTGTGTGTGTGTGTGTGTGTGCACATGTTTATGTATGTGTGTGTGTGTGTGTGTGTGTGTGTGTGTGTGTGTGTGTGTTTGTGTGTGTGCACGTTTATGTATGTGTGTGTGTGTGTGTGTGTGTGTGTGTGTGTGTGTGTGTGTGTGTGTGTGTGTGTGTGCACGTGCATGCGCTCATGCATGTACATGTGCATTTATGTATGTCTGTGTGTGTGCGCATGCACATGTACATTTACATATATTTGTGAGTGTGTGTGTGTGTGTGTGTGTGTGTGCACATATGTTTATGTGTGTGTGTGTGCACATACCCATGTGCATGCATTCACATGTGCATTTGCATGTGCATTTGTCTGCACGCATGCACATGTGCATTTACATATGTCTGTGAGTGTGTGTGTATGCAATTTATTCAAACTGTATTCTGAACTGAATTCAATTATTGTTTTATTTAACTCTGAACAGTTAAAAAGTGCCAAAGAATATATTTATCAGCTGAGAAGCACACTCAGTCAGAACACAAGGAGATTCTAGCAAATTTTTTTTTAGTAAAGTGGAAAGGGAGAAAGTAGGAACAAAAGATAATTCAAGGTTAACAACCTAAGTGGGTTGGCCTTCTCAGATGTTCTCTCTGTATTAGGTAGAATGATCTAATGACACTAGACTGGGAGGAGTGCCCCAGATCAAATTTACAGTATGGGCGAGCAACTGCAAAGCCACCAAGTATAAGAACAAGACACCAATAGGGAGAGTGGGTGAGAATCTATTACAGCTACTAAATGAGAGTTTTACAGATAAAGGAGCAAGGAGACTCTAGAGAATGCTTTTAACTGCAAACAAATCAGTTACATGATACCTGACTAGAACACAGAAACCTCACAAAAAATGTACAGAAAAGCACAGATAGAGCACTCACAAATGGAAAATACAACTCTCAGTATGAAAAAGCTGTTTACAGTTAAGTAATTCAGTAAAAATGTAATTAGAGTAATGAAACAGTATCTAGCAATGAAAAATACAGTTAAAACAGTATAAAACAGTACATAAATGCAGTGAAACAGTAAAAAAGGTTTATAACAGTGCAAAATATAGTAGATTAGCTGTGTAGCACAATTATAAAGTTAAAGAAGTGAATTCAATGAAATAAATGTAAGAAATAACTTATTCTGCTCTTGGAATCTTAACAAATCTGCTTTGTCCCAGTGATGAATCACCATTCCACAGCCTGGTAAATGCAAGCACAGCCCCTTGCAGACACAGGGTTTATATACCAGAAAGGATGGAAGAATCTAGAAGCTTGAATTACTACCCAGTCCTATTAGCCCCTGCTCTTACACCAATCACTTGTGCTAGAGAAGGTCAGAGAACCCTGTTACTCTCAATAACAAAGAAGACAAGACACTATCAGCAGACGATGGCTGCCAGAAACACAGGAAACTCAACAAACAAAACCACCAGGCCTGGACAACAGCAGGCCTCTATCTAGGTTATGCTACCAGAGTAGAACACAGAAACCTCACAATAAATGCACAGAAAAGCACAGAAAGAGCACTCACAAACAGAAAATACAAATCTCATTATGAAAAAGCAGTTTACAATTTAGCAATTCAGTAAAAATGCAATTATAGTAATGCACACTGTTACAGCTACTAGCTGTAGCCACTAAATGAAAGTTTTAAACAGATAAAGGAACAAGGAGACTCTATAGAATGCTTTTAACTGCAAACAAATCAGTTATATGATACCTGACTAGAACACAGAAACCTCACAATAATGTAAAGAAAAGCACAGATAGAGGACTCACAAACAGAAAATACAACTCTCAGTATGAAAAAGCAGTTTACAGTTAAGTAATTCAGTAAAAATGCAATTAGAATAATGAAACAGTATCTATCAATGAAAAATACAGTTAAAACAGTATAAAACAGTACATAAATGCAATGAAATGGTAAAAAAACTTTATAACAGTGCAAAATGTAGTAGATTAGTTGTATAGCACAATTATAATGTTAAAGAAGTGCAATTCAATGAAATAAATGTAAAAAAGAACTTATTCTGCTCTTGGAATCTTAAGGAATGTTTGCTTTGTCCCAGTGATGAATCACCATTCCACCAGGACTGTTTGCAAGCTTCTGAGCTTCCCATGCCTTTCTTTGTTGGAGGGAAGCCTTCTAGCTTATCAGTGGGAGTGGTAAGCACTAAGTAGCCTATCTACCACAGGAGGAGTGGTTTCTCACTCAGAAATTGTAGTTATTGGCCATCAGGGCAGTTTTTTCATCTCTTTCAACTACAGACTTGCTGTATCCAGGACTGTTTGTAAGCATGTGAGTGGTGCCAAAGTCTGCTCTTCAAATTTTCCCTTAGATCGACTAGTTCTCTCCTCTCCTACACTTTTATTAGCTTATTAGTCTAGCACTTTACCAGAATTCTTGTACCAATTATTGTAGCACACAAAAGTGCTATCAGCACTAAATGTTGTACAAGGAACCAGATCCAGTACTTATTATTAATGCCAACCACCCAGGCATGTCTAAAGGTCAGGCCCCTGTGCTTTCGCCTATTAACCTGATGAACTTGGGCATCCTGAGGCAATGTAACAACTGCCTCATGTACACCCACAACCCTCTCCTCTTACCTCCCAACACTCAGGCTTGCGAGAGATGCACTTATATATCCAAATTGGAAGCCATGCACTCTCCAGCCAAGATCGGAATAGCTGGTCAAGAGGAGAAGGTCAATACTTACACCACACCACATGGAACACATAGCCCTCCAGAACACACACCAGCACTGCCTTTACAAAAAAACACAAATCACATACCTACTTTCACGAAGGCTCTCAATAAAAATCTACCCAAACAGCAGAGACCTCCAAGGCAGAAATGCACTTGACCACCACAACACAACACTAATCACGAGACACATAACTCTCCTAAACAGTGTGCCACTCAACCAAAGTCCCTAAAGGAAAACAGCATGGCCAGCACACTAATCATAGGTGAGTCGAAAGTGAGGCACGCTGATGTCCCACTCACTAGGTTGAATAAGGAGAAAGTAACAGTCAGCTGCCTGTCAAGTGCCAGGATCTGCCACATAATGCACGCACTCAGGTCCCTCAACAACAGGTACAAATATGACTCAGTCATTGTACATGTGGGTGTGAATGACCTGAGACGTACCTCCCTGGACTACATGAAAAGAGACATGGAGGAGCTCTCGGATTATGTAGCCCAGGCAGGTATGACCCTAGCCCTGAGCAGTATCCTACCATCACCCAGAATCATACCACAGTACAAGCAGAAAATTACTGATTTCAACAATTGGCTTAGTTTCTGGTGTCATTCTAAGGGGATCCAGTATCTGTCTGACTGGGATGACATGATTGACAGACCTCAATTGTTTGCCAGAGATGGCCTGCATCTGTCATCCCTGGACTTCCAGATACTGGCCAAGGCTCTTGTCACCCCTATAGTGCCTTTTTTAGGTGGTGTTCCAAAGACCAAATTACCACCATAACAGCTACAAACAAATTCAATCTGAGGGTCATGCTTCTCAATACTAGAAGTCTAAATCTCAAAATGCACTCACTCTAAGCACTCCTTAAAATGGAGAACATCGACATTTGTGCTGTAACAGAGACCTGGTTCAAGGCAGCAGAAAACACCCCTACACGACCAGGCTATAACTCTTTCCACACCGTTCGGCCCCAGAACTTGGACTGAATCTCCAAAGGTGGTGGTGTTTCCATATTCATAAAGGATGCACACACCTCCAGACTGGTAGCCCAACATAACGTATCAGAGATACTTCAGGTGCAACTAACATTGATTCAAATTGTAGTTTTCTATAGGTTCCCAACCATGTCCCAAGACTCACGCTCCATGTTCCTAAACACCCTGGAGAATATTAGGGTCCAACCTAACAGTCTCATACTAGGCAACTTCAACTATGCCTACATTAACTGGGAAAACTACTCATGTACCAATACACTTGCCCAACATTTCCTGAAGTTCATTAATTTCAATGCCCTGTACCAGCTTGTTCTTACCCCCACTAGAGGTAGCAACATCCTTGACCTGGTCATTACTAACATGGGCGACCATTGCTCTATACCAAGAGTCAGCTCGTCCCTGGTTTAATCTGACCACAAAATAATCATCTTGGAACCCCCCCCCCCAACAAAGGTCACCACCATCAAAAACTTCTCCAAAGCTAACTTTGGGCTCCTAAAAATAGAGGTGGCTAACTTCACGGCACCCATGCAAATGGAGAATAGTTGCATGACCGCCAAATCATACATCAGTGCATTGTATGAACACGTACACAAATGCATGGATCTCGCCATACCCAATAGAGCCAAGATGCTCTGATCCAAAAAAAGGAAGCCAATCTGGTGGTATCCTGCCATAAACAAACTCTACAACAGAAGGAGGAAACTGATGTGGAATAAGGTGAAGTCCCAAGACTGGAAAAACTCGCTTATCAGCCTCAACAAAAAGATCCCTCATCAAATCCTCTAAAGCTAGAGATAGATAGATTGCAGCAGATAGTAAATACAACCACAAGGCCTTCTATAGTTATATAAAGAATCTCCATGGCAATACCCACATTTGCTCTGAGCCACTGCACAATAGTACCTCATATACCGAGCCAACAGATATTGCCAATATACTGGCCAACAGATTCAGTGCCAACTTTACCCCCCAAAGGACCTATCACAATACCAGTAGATTGCCAGGCACCCAGTATTACTGCTGCACAGGTTAAAACAGCACTGTCCAAGGCCAAGAATGCAGCTTCTATGGGACCTGACAATATCCCTGGCTGTGTTCTACATGAACTACAGAGTGAACTGGCGCCTCGCCTGTGTGCCCTGTTCAATTACAGCCTCACCTTAGGCTTTGTCCCTACCAAATGGCACACTGCTACAGTCATCCCTCTCCACAAAGGAAGAGCGACTACAGACCCTGGGAACTATCGCCCCATTAGCCTGATGAGTCTGATATGCAAAGCTATGGAATGCATCACCATGGACCTAATAAACAAGTATATAGGGAATCTCCAAACTCTGGATCCCTCATCGTTTGGTTTTGTGAAGGGTAGATCATGCCTGCTCAACTTGGTTGACTTCTTTGAGTCAGTCACCATAGCTGTGGATGAAGGCAAGGTGGTTCATAGGTTCATAGGTTTATAGGTTGGTACTAGGCTATCGGCCCTAGTGACTATGCAAGCCTAGCCATAACAACTCCCTGGATATTTCTTCCCACAATATTTACTTCTCTGGACCCCTGCTAGCAGGACGACTGACATGATCCCTGGTGTGAATTTCCTTTCTTCCATCCAATCATCAAGGTTCCTTTTGAAGAGGGCCAATGAGGCGCTCTGCTTGACATGTATGGGCAGTCTATTCCAGAGTATGGGGAGTGTCTGGGTCAGGAACCTATCCCTCCAGCATGTTTTGTTCATTGTTATGACAAGGTTTAGATCCCTGGAGCGTGTGGCTCTGAGGAATTGGGATTACTTTAAGTGGAGCATGTCCAACAGCTCAGGGTTTGACATGGCCTTGTATGTTAAGCAGAGATCGCCTCTGAGTAGACGATATGCCACAGAGTATAGCTGGAGTTTTTTTAGACAGCCAGCATATGGCATCTGCTTTAGGCATGTGATTCTTTTAGTGAGGTATTTCTGTGGCCTTTCCAGCTGTTGCAGATGTCTTGTGAGGTACATACCAAATGGGGCATTATACTCTATAATGGGTCTAATGAGGGATGAGTACAGTGGGACAATGACCTCCTTTTTTCTGGATGAAAAGCCTTCAGTGATGAGGTGTGCCACATAGAAGGATTTCCTGACTGTTGTGGTGATGTGGTTATCGAAAGTGAGACCACTGTCCACCTGTGTCCCTAGGTCTCTCATCACACTTTTGATGTTTAGTGTCCTGCCACCTTTGTGGTAATTCATGGGTACATGTTTTTTTCCAAAGGGGATAACTATACATTTCTTGGCATTAAGCTTGAGCCCATGGCTCTGGCACCAGGCATCTGATTCTGTAAGGCCCTTTTGTAGAATATCCACAGTTTGCAGTCATCTGCAAACTTTGTTAGCCAGAGTCCCTTAGTGTTGGCCTGTACTTCAGAGAAGTAGATGCCAAACAAGAGCGGTCCCAGGACTGAACCCTGAGGTACTCCACTTGTCACTTGTCTGGAGCTGGATTTGGAGTCGGCTACTTTTACAGTCTGGGTTCTGTCAGTAAGCCAGTTGGCAACCCATCGAGTGACGTAGGGATTTATGCCCAGCTTAGTACATTTATTCCAGAGTGGGGGATGGTGTCGAAGGCCTTGGCAAGGTCCAGATAGGCTGTGTGGACCACCTTACCCTCGTCCACAGCTCTGGAAACTGATTTGAAGAAGTCAATCAGATTCAGGAGACAAGATTGGCCCTTCACAAACCCTTAACTGGGTGGGGTCCAGTGTTTGAAGGTTGTCAATGTCTTTGTTTATACGTTCCATGATAATGCGTTCCATGCCCTTGCAGATCAGGCTTGTCAGACTGATGGGACGGTAGTTCCCGGGATCCAAGGTGGATCCTCCCTTGTGGAGCGGGATAACTGTAGCTGTGCACCACTCAGTGGGCACGAAGCCTGAGGTGAGGCTATGATTAAACATGAAACTTAGGTGAGGTGCCAGTTCATTTTGTAGTTCATGTAGTACACAGCCTGGGATGTCATCTGGTCCCATGGATGCTGTATTCTTAGCTTTGGAAAGTGCGGTTTCTACCTGTGTGGTCTTGATTATCAGAATTTGGCAATCTTTTGGTATTGAGATGGGCCCTTTAGGGGGTGAGAGGGGGGTGAAGCTGGCACTAAATCGATCTGCCAGGATATTGGCAATATCCTTGGGATCAGTATATTTAATGCCATTCTGTTGTAGCTCAGAGCAGATCTGAGCATTGCCATTTAGATTCCTGACATAACTATAGAATGCCTTGTGGTTGTCTTTGGAATCTTTGGCAATTTTATTTTCGTAACTAGCTTTTGAGGATTTTATGAAGGATCTCAGCTTCTTACTGAGGCTGGTGAGGGAGTTTTTTGCATCCTAGGATTTTCCTCTTTTCTGCAACAGTTTCTTCCTTCTGTTGTATAGTCTGTTTATAGCAGGGGACCACCAGATTGGTTTCCTTTTTTTGGAGAAGAGCATCTTGGTTCTATTTGGGATGGCACGATTCATGCACGAGTGGATGTGCTTGTACAGTGCTTTAGTGTAGGATTCTGCAGTCGAACTTCCAGATCCCATCTGCGTGGGCGTTGTGAAGTTTGTCACTTCTGACTTCAGTAGCATGAAGTTGGCTTTGGAGAAGTTTTTTAAGGAGGTTTCCTTACTGGGGGGGGGGGGGGTGGAGGTGGGATGTGGATGTCAAAGATGATTTGCTTATGGTCAGACCTGACCAATGAGGGGGTGACCACTGGTGTGGAACATCTATCTCCCATGTTGGTAATGACCAGGTCTAGGATATTGGACCCCTTGGTGGAACAATGGATTAGTTGATCCAGGGTGTTGGAATTTATGAATTCCAAAAACCATTGGGAAAAGGCCTACCTTGATTTGGCCAAGGCCTTTGATATAATTCCCCACTCAGGAATCATAGAAAAACTCACTAAGCTAGGCATTGACCCCTATGTCACTATGTGGGTTGCAAACTGGCTCACAGATAGAACCCACAGTGTGAAAGTAGCTGACTCCAAGTCAGATAGCCAACCAGTCATGAATGGAGTCCCACAGGGTTCGGTCCTGGGTCCTCTCCTGTTTGGTATCTACTTTTTTGAAGTCCAGGCCAACACGAAGGGACTCTGGCTGAAAAGGTTTGCAGACAATTGCAAGTTGGGAGCTATTATAATCTCTCCAAGTGATGTTGACATCCTACAGAATGGCCTCACTGAGACCAATGACTGGTGTCAGAACCATGGCTTTAAGCTCAGTGCCAAAAAATGTGTTGTCATCCCCTTTGGGAAAAACCTGGTTCTCATGAATTACCACATTGATGGTAGTCCACTGAACACAGAAGATGTTATAAGAGATCTGCAAACACTGGTTGACAGCAACCTCTCTTTTGATCACCACATTGCCACTGTGGTCAGAAAATCCTCCTGTGTGGCACAACTCATTACTAAGGGTTTTGCATTCAGGAAGAAAGAGGTCATTGTCTCCCTCTACTCTTCCCTCATTAGGCCAATCATCGAGTACAATGCCCCATTTGGCATGTACCTCACTAGACACCTGCAACAACTGGAGAGGCCCCAAAAGTACCTCACAAAGAGGATCTTGGGCCTTAAACACTTGTCCTATATGGATAGACTCAAAAAACTCCAACTATTAACTGTCTCATATCGCCTACTTAGAGGCGATCTCTGCTTGACTTACAAAGTCATGTCTGACCCAGCTCTGTTAGAAATGCTACATCTAAAGAAATCCCAATTCTTCCACACCACATGATCCCGAGACCTCAACCTCATTACCACAATCAACAGAACATACAGGAGGGACAGGTTCATAACCCAGAGACTGCCCATGCTATGGAATGGACTTCCCGTGCATGTCAAGCAGAGAACTTTGCTGATCCTCTTCAAGAGAAATCTTGATGAGTGGATGGGAAATACAAAATTCCCCGAGGGATAACTCCAGTGGCTCTACTCGACAGAGGCACTGGAAACTAAGGTCGGGTGGCATGATGCTAGGGTATTCCTATGGCTAGGCTTTAAAGGCCCCAGGGCCATTAGCCTAGTACACACCTATGAACCTATGAACCTATTTATGTGATACCACATCATACCACTCACCTTCTATAATTTATGCATAACACTGTGATTTTGCAAATAGATTTAGACTCATCCCTCAAAGATTTGCTGATGCTTCTCATAAAGTTAGACCTAATTAAGACAAAAATAAATTATTCTATAACTGAACTAAACCAATTAAAAGATTCACTAATTAATTATAAGAGCACTAGTATCTCAAAACCTTCTGTTATGAAAAAGGTGTTCCCTCTTTATTACCTTCTGATATGGTTTTAAAAGGTCAGCACAATAATTTTAATACTTAAAAGTTGAGAGGTATGTACTACATTTCATCATTTCTGAGACCGAAGACAATGTTTTAAGGAGAATTTGAACAACAGTACTTCTGAAACCAAGGTGTGCATATTATTCTGAATTTCCGAGAAATAGTAACCTCAAGTCGGGTCTCCATAATTTGTTTTTGTTCTTGAAGATATCAATGATACCAAATTGAAACACTTTTGTGATCTTTAGTTCCTTAAAAGGGCACATCATTTGAAAGCCACACAGACTGCAAGATATAAATGCTTCTGTAACAACTTATGTGCAGATTTTCATGTTTTGTATTATTATTATAATTCTGAACAGACATATTAGCATAAATCCTTAACTGCTTTTATGTGCTAGCCTATTTGTCTTGTATTCTTGTTTGAAGATCAAAGGCAAGAAAAAACAAACTGCTACTAAACCAGCACAGCTCCTGATGCCAAACAGCAGGACTAAACACCTCCCAAACACATGTATGCTTGTTCTGGAAGTCAAAAGCAAAATCAACAAGCTGCTACTAAGCCAACACAGTTCCTAATTCCAAGCAGCAGAACTAAACACCTCCAATAAGCACAGTCAGTATCCCACGGGTTTAGAGGAGGGATCTAAATTCCATGCGGACCTCCTCACTATATTTGATAGGCATGGATCTGAATTGATTGACCTTATTAGTACACACTATCAGGAAGCAATCTCATCCCTAACTAGAGAAATTGCGGACTTGGATGAGGTTATTAAATCAGATAATAATTTTCCTAGATATAAATTTGACTATGAGAGGATATACTCCAGTATTGATGAGTATATTTCCAAAATTACCTCAACCAAGATTAAAAAATTACATCGAGATATCAAGGCTTACAGAGAGGGGGTAGCTTACCCTAAACCTCCTAAATCACAAGGCAACTTTAAGGGGCGAGAAGGCAGAGTTCCTGCCCTTTCGAATGGCCCTAATACTTCCATGAATCTTGGATCTTTGCCGACTAGCTCAGTACCAGAGGAAGAGACTGGTGATAGGAGGGTTGGATATACCAACCCCGAGGGAAGACGTGAGCCAGCGACTCTGACTAGCCATTCGGGGAACCCTAGTTCTGGTTTAGATGGGGCAAATTTTCAGGATCCAGCCTCTTCTCCCCAACAAGCTTCAAACCGGAAGACCAGGTTCAGATACAGGACAAGGAGGAATCAAATGTGAGTGGAGTAGGGTGCCCCGGCCCTGAGCAGACCACATTTGAAGTAATTTCCAACTCGGGGATGGATTTCCATATTTATAATTTTTTCTCATTTCAAGTTTACCCAGACATTAGTTGATTTCCTGGCTAAATGAATTTCTTATGTTCCATCTAGAAGAGCCTGTGTGGCCAGATCCATTTTGGATCTTAAATTGTTTGTCAGGAAATTAAACTTATGTTTGTTGATGGGGGACCATGAGTACCAAAAGAATACTTTTCATGTACCTAGTACATATAATCCACCTATCCACCCTATGTTGGGGGCATTTGAGGAAATGTGTGATTTGGATTTTCGACATTTGCTACAGTCTAGGTCTGTGATGCATTTTAATATTACCAAAGAAGAAAGGGCGGATTTTAATGAATTATGTGCCTCTTCAGTCAGAATTATGCAACCCGACAAGGGAGGCGGCCTGGTTGCAATGGACATAGATGATTATAACAACAGAATGTCAGCAATTTTGTCTTCTGAAACTTACCAAGAGGTATCCAAGAATGAGTTGAATGGAAATCTGGCAAGAGTTTGGTCTTACTATGAAGACATGTTTATTAATGAATCCATTAACCAGGAAATTTTAAATTCATTTACTGTGCATCGCCTCGAGTACCTGTCTTGTTCGGGAACCCTCCCATGCGCCAGTTGGTGAGTGCTAGAGGGAGTGTAAGATACGCAGCAGCCAAAGTTGTGGATCACATTCTAAAAAAATATGTGGTTAGTGAATCATATATTTCTAAAGATTCCTGGTCCTTTTTGGGGAAGGTGAAAAACATTTCATACAGTCCTGATTACCACTTTCTGACGGTAGATGTTGTTGACCTGTACTCATCCATTCCACACGATGTAGCGGTGGAATGGATTGAGTTGGAAATTACCACAAAGCAGGCACCAGCGAGTGAAACTTCAATGGTAAAAGACCTATTGGACATCATTTTAACATGTAACTACTTCTCCTTCAACGATAGATGGTTTCATCAGTTAGTTGGAGTCCTCATGGGCTCACTATGTGGGGCGAGTGTGGCCAACTTGGTCATGGCCCATTGGGAGAAGGAATTTGTGTTCACCAACTCTATCTTCCTAGAACGAGTATCCTTATATACCTGTTTCTTGGACGACATTTGTATCATTCTCAAGGGCGACTCTTTGGTGGCCAATGACCTGGTGGAAATGTTCAACAAGTCCATGGATTTCTTAAAGTTTACCTCTACTTTTGACGCAGACAGAATAGCATACTTAGATGTGGAATTATTCAAGGACAGCAACCAGAACCAGTTTTTAGGCAAAATTCATCGCAAGCCCACTTTTTCCAATTCTTATTTGCACTTCGATAGTGAACACCCAGCCTTCCAGAAGAAATCAATAGTAAAAGGCCAATTTGTGAGGGCGGCCAGAATGGTCTCGAGAGATGGTGACTTCCAGGAAGAGTGCCGATTCATATCGAATTTGTTTTTATGTAGGGGCTACCCTGAGGAGTTGGTTGTGAATTTGTGTCTAGAGGTTAGATCCAAAAGGGAAATGGGCTATTTTCAACCAATTTTGGGTCACTCTGTCTCGGAGAATAGCTACCCCAGGAGTGACAGCCAACTTAGAGGTGTATACCATTGCAGTTTCATTACTACCTTTAGCATGGATGCTAGAGCTATAGTGTCCATCATCCAGAAAAATTGGGGTTTGTTGCCAACTGAACTAACAGGACCCAATAATTTAGGGTCGGCCCTGAAGATTACATTCAGGAGGGGTCTGAATATCAAGAACATGTTAGAAAGGAAAGGTGGCAACATGACTCCAAGAGCTGGCATGTATAAGTGCAATATGTGCAAACATTGTAGATATGTGAGGTCGGGTACATATTTCATGATTAGGGACACCAAGTACCTTATCAAAGGGAGATACAATTGTGCATCGACACACGTGGTGTATCTCGCTTCTTGTTCATCATGCCCAGCTTTTTATGTGGGCAAGACGGACAGGAGATTGAATGAACGCATGTACGAACATTTATATGCCATGAAGAAGATTAAACTGGAGAATGCCCTAGCAAGTCATGTCTACAATCAGCCTGGCCATGATTTTACATTTATGATCATTGACCAGTTGAACTATGTGAATTCGGGGGGGGCAGAATCCCTGAAATTAGAAATGAAGGAGCTTATGTGGCAGTTGAGACTTGAAGCCTACCATCACCCCGGCCTCAATAGTATGTTATCTATCAGCTGTGTCCTTAAGCTGAGGAGTTTGGAAAGATGATGCATGGGGGGTATAACATCGGGTGTGATTTGGACATAGGACCGGCTGAGCGATCTTGATATATATTTTATACCATGTTTGGTAGATGGAATGTCTTTTTATTAATATTTGAAATATTATGGCATGCTTTTTATTTATTTTAATGTGTCAGTCTTAGTATGCATATTTGGTTCAAAGTAAGTGTGTTTTTATAATATTATTAACTGTTGATTGCATTATTTAAGTGCTATGTAAGGAACAGTATTAGTTTTACAGTTGTATATTTTATATTATATACAACTTTTTATATTGTGTGTTTATGGGAGAGGAACATTTTAGTTAGATTGAAGCTACTTGTGCCTGTTCCTTTAAGGTAATTGGAGGGTGTGTTTTGTAATAGACTTTGCATGCAATGTCACTTAAGTGTGAGTTGTTATTTTTCAAAGTCTGAAGTAGTTAGTGCAGGGCGCCGACGAAAAGCAGTATCGTGGTGCTTAATAAAACTGAAGTTGTTCGTTTATTGGCGTCTTGTTTGCTTATCCCTTTGGAATTTAAAAAGACCTGCTTCAGTGAGTTTGGCTATCTGGCTGAGTTTATCTTTGATGAGTTTCACCTTTCTGACTGTGCTTATTGGAGGTGTTTAGTTCTGCTGCTTGGAATTAGGAACTGTGTTGGCTTAGTAGCAGCTAGTTGTTTTTGCCTTTGACTTCCAGAACAAGCATATGTGTGTTTGGGAGGCGTTTAGTCCTGCTGTTTGGCATCAGGAGCTGTGCTGGTTTAGTAGCAGTTTGTATTCTTGTTTCACTGGTTGCAAGCAAACTTGCTACTGCCCCCCCCCCCCCCCAAAAAAAAAAACAAACAAAATGTAAAATGCACAAGCTAAAATGCTAAAAGTGGTGATTCACGTGAATAATTTAAGCATGGTAATAACTACAAAACTATTCATTTGATACATTTTCTTGAAAATGTGAACCTAATTATAGAAATGACCAAATGACCCAGTGTTCTCTTATAAATGCACTGACATGATTTAAAAATGTATTCACAAGTCTAAATCCTATTTAAGTATCACTTTTCTCTCAGAGAAGTCTCTCTGGAAGAATAATGTGTCCTTTTGTTAACTGCCTAGCAATATAAATAGACACGGTTGAGCTTTGTTGTATATTAATGAGACAGTACTCTTATCTTAGATTCAGTCAGAAATTAATATACAGAATCTGTATTCAGTTCTTTGTATCAGATTAAGATATGTTAATACAACCAGTGGAAATGTTGTGCAACATTGTGTTTTTTTTTTTTTTTTAAATCTGAGCCATTCGAGATATGTTAAGCAAGCTTTCCTGTTTCCTGAATAGCCTTCTCTATAAACTGACCACCCCTTGACATGTGATTCATCACAGATAAATGGAATATATGCACACATGACAAACAGAAATGGATGAAAAAATTGCAAAGGCTAACTGTAACATTTGAGTTTGGGGAAGTAATGCTGAACAGTTGTAAACTTATTTTTGTGTTTTACTAAGTAAGGCATAGCGAGTAGCTGAACACTTGGTTTCAAGTTTGACCTGAAAAAATACGTATCAGTTACATACAATATGGCATACTGTAGCTATTGTTAACCAGAGGTATACATTTTTTGGAGATACTTCGGGTGTCTGCCAGTGCAAACTACAGCATGTATTTCTAAAATATGGCAGAAAAGATAACAGGATATAAAACTAATAAACATTCGTTATGGTAAAATGAATCGGACGTGATTATACTTCTGTACAAGTAATGTCTGGAGTTGTTTTCGGAGTACTGCTTGATTTAACCACATTTCTGAAAGGACAAAGATTTAAAGCAGTAAGCAGAATGTGGTGTAACATAGTAAACTACAGGGAAAAGGGGAAGAGTGCAGGAAGAAATGGGAGAGACAGAGCAAGCAGAGACTAAATTAGTTTAATATGTATATCCTTCTAAATGGAGGAGCAAGAGAAAACAGCTCCTTATTCCTTTTATTATTTCAAAGAAAACAATTCCCAGAAAGGCAGCATGTCTTTAAAATCAGATATCTGAACTGAACTAAACAATGCAGGGAAGCAGGGATGTTTTTTTCAGAGTGCTGAACAAATGAAACAGCATAAAGAACAAGTCTGCAATTAAAAATTCAGCAAAAAAATAAAACAAGGTGCAAATCTGAAACATTTGTGCCTATGATGGGGGTAGGTACAGTCACAGGGATGTTTGTAAAGTAGAATAACTCCTTTCATAGGCAAGGAAGTAAGCAGACACTCCTTGCATATTACCAAAGTCTATGTTCCTTTGCATGTATTCATAAAGGGCCAAAGCTGATTTCTGGTAAATGCAATTAGATGAATAAAAGTGCAACTTATTTATATGTTGTATGGTCAGTTAAATGCTAGTGACAGGAGCATCCATGACAGAAAAATGCACTTTTGTGATATGTGATCTCTGAGTCCTCCCGCCCACAGAGTTATGTTGGTGAAATAATGGGTCATTTTAAAGGAGTGTGCAATAATAAATAAAGTTTAATGCAGCCTAAGTTAATCTGTAACAAAGACAGAGAAATTGAAAAATCCTATGTAGAAAGAAGGTGTCTGATGAATTGTTAAAGGTGCAGAAGAAAATATATATGGGCAGATAAAGTTACCTCTTAGCCTTATGCCCAGTAAGGCCAAGTGGCAGATAAAGAGACGGAATGAACTCATATGCAGAAAACTTCTTTGCAAAGCTTAAACAAAGCATAAATAAATTGGCTGTTCTACAGCCAGGGAATAAAGTCACCTGGCGTAACTAAAAATTAGTGTCCAGTTGTCTAGGTGAAGGAGGTATGGAGAATGTGGTCAGTGGTGACATGACACACACACACACACACACACACACACACACACACACACACACTGACCTTAATAATTTTTTCAGGAATTTCATGCTAAAAACATCACTTTCTAAATGTGACATTGGAGGGTGTGTGCACAGTCAAGTGGAAGGGCATCATTATTTGCAGATCTCCTCAGCTACTGAAGGGTAATGCCACTTGCTGCATATGACTTATTCTAGGATCCCTTGCAACTGTAACCATCTTGATACCCATAAGTAGACGAAGACAGATAACATCATAACACTAAACTGACATTTCTTTTCTTTTTACAATATAACATAATGTTTTATTTTTAAGTGTATTTTTATTAGTGTGATTTCTAAATATCAGACCGTTCTATAGACCAATAGTCATATTTGAAATATGGTAACAGAACTCAGGGTTTCAGACACTGATACTGCAAATGTTATGGTCCAATCTAATGGTATTTTTTTGTGCCTTAACCCATTAAAGATGCTTCAGGTCACATGCTATGAATGGGTGAATGCATGACTTGCCAGGAATATAAACATTTATTGCCTAAACCATGAAAAATGGAATAAAACATATTATTTTTAGTAATATTTTGGCATTCTTTCAACAAATCATGGAACTGTAGACTCAAACGTACTCTGATACTTTAATGTTTTAGGAAAGGAAGGTAACATTCTATAGCAAGATTTGTGTGCGTATCTGTCTGTCTGGAATTCAGAAACATACAACTGCTGAGTCAGTTGCTATTTACATGCTGTGTGCAGCACAGATGTAAGAACATTAAAGATAATAAATGCTAAAGGATGTGTACAAATCAGAGCTCATTATGAAATCTGCCTGCAGCCAGAACAGGGTGTGCAGTGTAGGAATGCAACCCAGTGGTGAGTGAGACATGCCACATGCATTCTAAGTGTGCAAGGTGCATAGTACCTTGGCAGGTGTCAGCACATTCACACAAATGCATAAAAGCAGCAATCTGGAGAAAGTAGGTGAGCCAGTACAAATGGTCACAGTTTCATTTAAATGAATTGTTTGACCAGTTGACAGGGTTGAAATGTGAGTACAAGACAGTATGGAAAAGAGGGGAAGCACATACAGGAAACATCAGATGAAAGATGAGGATGGTGAGGGAAAGTCCGGGTAATATTTGTTGAGACAGGTGCTTGTTTTTATACATACACCTCTCCATCTGTGAACACCAGACTTCTTTATATAATTGTAAAATAATAGGGTCAATGCAGAAAAAAATAATCATCATGCAATATGCAGGGTTAATGCAAACTGGTAATGGGAAGGGAATAATGTGTGATGAAGAAAAATGCACAGATTTAAAGGAATGTTAAGAAGGGTGGGTGGGGAAGGAAGAAAGTAGATTTGTTGGAATGGAAAAGGGAGTAGGCTTGTGCGAAGGGACAAATGAACCCAAAGAAGAAAACATGACTGACAAGGAAGGTACTGATACAATAAGGGAAGGGGAGCACAGTGGAGAACCAGACATCAGACAAACAGCGAGTAGACAATGGCGTTCCGGTGGATTGGACCACAAACAAGGGCAGACATACACCAAAATGGAGGGTAACACCATGATGGGAGATAGGATAAGGTTGCGCAGCAGACATCCCTGCCTGGCTGCTTATGACCCAGGGGCTGCTTAAACACCATCCTAGGCTCCCTCATAACTGGGAAGTAGCCCTGATGGAGGATCTAGTGTAGGGCAAGGATTCAACTCAATGAGCCACTGGAACAGGGTCTCTAGTTGGCCAATGAAGGCATCTAATTATCAGCCTACCAACCAATCCCCCTCACCATGTCTGACAGCTGCTTATATGTAATAAGGGAGCCGGCCTATTGCCACTACCACCCATTAGGAACAACAGCCTCCACTTCTGCTGCAGGGCTGAATGATATGCCTCCTGCAGCTGATGTTCAAGCCCAGGTGGTGACTCTGGCAGACTGGCCTAAAGATGGGCAGATGGTGATGTCACACACTGGGAGGGGTTGCTGGTTGCCCTTGTAGGAGTGACAGCAGCAGGTCTAGATGATGCTGAATAGAACTTCAAAATAAATGAAGGAAAAACATCATAAAAAAATTAACCAAAAGTATATATGTAACACAAAGAATAGCGAGAAAGAGTGTGGAAGACAGAGATGTACATATAAAATGAAAAAAATCAGCTCCTACATATTTTTCTCTTATAGTCTGATGGGTACTGTACTCAAAACTACAACGAACACTTTCCCCACATTACTAGTGATGGCCTGATAAACACTCAGTGGTGGGAATCAAACCCACCTAAATCCATTAATTCACTGTGAAATACAAAGCCTTAATATGTTGAGCTACTTTAACAATCCCAATGAATCATGTTGTCAAACAGACACTAAGCATCAACCACAAATACTGTTACTTTTGAACTAGGGTACCTGGAGTAGAATTGGCAGTAAAGTTACAGTGGCAGACTATAACTACACATTTTCCACAAGTTCCCAGACTTCAACATGGATAACTGTGCACAGTTGTGACAATACTCTAACCTGTACTGCAACAGGCAGGTGTACTTAGTCACAACACCCAGTAAGGTGTTCAATCCTCCTGCTGGGCAGCTGTGCATTCTTTGGTATTGCTTCATGGGCTATGCTGAGGAACAGGAATGTGTAAGATCTGATTACTGCACACTGGCAGTATGTATGTGCTTGTGAGAAAAAATACTTGTAGTACAACTCTGATATACCTGGAACATCAGCCTCCCACCAGTGAAGGAGTTTAGGGTGCCATTGCCTTAGGTCACTGTAATGATGGAAGCCTTACTCACCTGTACATGGGATTCCTGTAGCAGCTATCACAGTGCTGGTGTGAGAATTCCATGCCTCTGTTTTATACTGGGGCCCCTCATAGTCCTCATGTAGTAAGCACTGGCAGTGGTAACCATGCAGCAAGTGGAAGAAAATCTTTGCCTCCTCAATACACAACTGCTGGGACCTGAAAGTTGCAGTAACCTCACCTTCACCAGACATGTTTAATATTAGACAAACAGCAGAGAAATATGGCTAGCATCTCGCAGCTACACATGTGACCTAGTTTGTGCACTGCCATACAGTGTGAAGCAATTCAGTTGCATGACCTGTGGTGAGATTGTCACATGAATGTACCATATTGTAGTATTTGTACAGTGAACTGTATGGTGTGAGAAATGGCAACAACAGCTGTGTGGCATGTCCAGCTTTATAAAGCATTACACTATGCACTACAGTGGCTCCATTTCGGTTATGTAATATATGGAATTACATATATCTCTCTTGAGCCATAGTGTTAATCATGTATGCACAATGTTGCCTTCAGGTGCCAAGGCATGTGCATGACACTACATAGAAGTGGGCACAAAGATCTGGAAGTAAGCACAAAGCACGCACTGAGTAATTTGGAGATGATGGCTATTTGAGCCCTAATATGCATAATGATTGAACGTGCATGTCCAATTTTATGTGATGCGACAGCAAGGGGACTGTTGTGAGCATCATAACACTATGGAAGATATCGTAGAGCTGCTAGATGGAACAAGGTTATAGGTGCTTTCATTAAGGACTTTCAGTACAAGCTGCTGAAGGCACGTTCATTTCTTTCTCCAAAAACCCTTGTAAATGTACTTAACTTACTTACAAAACATGCTGAAGGGATAGGTTCCTGACCCAGAGACTCCTCAGACTCTGGAATAGACTGCCCATACATGTCAAGCAGAGTACCTCTTTGGCCCTCTTCAAAAGGAACCTTGATGATTGGATGGGAGAAAGGAAATTCACCCCAGGGATCACGTCAGTCACCCTGCTAGACAGGGGTCCAGGGAAGTAAACAGTGTGGGAAGAAATAGCCAGGGAATTGCTATGGCTAGGCTTGTATAGGTCCTAGGGCCAATAGCCTAGTACCAACCTATGAACCTATGAGCATACTGCACCTGTTGTACATTACTTGCTATAGTTAACCATGTTGAGAAATGTGAGCATGTTGCAAGCTGAAGTGTAAGATCTTGTACAAACACAAAAGAACTAGTAGTTCAAGCCAATGAGAATTTTATGTATAGGGATAATCCAAGTACTGGAAGACATACCCAACAGTAATTAAGAAGTACAGATTTTAAATACAGTGGGCTAGCCTTAAGATAGGGCTTGTTGTAATACTTTTTAATGGGTGTGTAATTGTATATGGACTTACTACATATACAATGCTTTCAACCTTGACAGGGAAATATTTTGGTATTATTACTTTCCACTTGTTATGGTTGTGTATTTTTGTTTTGGTGGGGTTGACATGCTATCAATAGACCCTTTATGGCTGACATGGTGGTAAGTTTAGGTCCAGGTGCAGTTAGGTGTAGAAGATAAACTGTCAGTGAGTCGATGAGTGGCTAGTGATAGTCAGTACTACCATGCTGAGACAAGTGTTTTCCATACCTACAACTACATGCCTGCCAAGATTCAACAGGAGAATATCCATGTCAACAAAATAAGGAAAACCAGAAAGAGCAAGTTCTTAGATGCCAAAAACAAGGTGCTACTACAGGCCTTCCTATCCATGGCTGACTGCTCTTTGGCCAAGCTGTTGCTGAGTTGGGCTACTGAGGTCATGCATGGAAAGATGTGGTGGTGGCCATCGATATTTTTGGAGGACAGGACTACACTTGTATGAGGGCTCACTGTAGGGCCACAGACATGACATGTGTATGCCCAAAAAAAGAACTATGAAACTTGCAGAGGAATACAGGTCAACTGGTGATGGGCAATCATTCGAGCAACCACTGATGGAGACAGAGGAGCTCCTGGTCTCTGTGAGAGGCAGAGCAACATCCAAATAATCCTACAGTGCAATGTTAGGCTTCAAAGCATAGTTGCAACATGCTTCTGAGATATCAGTTGGAGATGCTCTAGGTGGGTACTGTGATATCTGTATTTACATAAATAGTATTTCCATTTAAGCCCTCACTGCCCATCTGATTAACAATATTTGTGTTTTGGGTACATTAGGAACATCAGGGATACAGCCTGAAAGGACACCTGCATGAATTAAGGTCCTTATCCTCACTACTGTGCAGCATGGTCATATTACATTTGCACTGGGACTATGTTCAGGTGGTGCATAGGCTTACACTAGGATTTCTGGTTTGCGGTGTTCACAGGTGAATCGTTATCAGGACACATCAATGTGTAACTGCCACCACCTGTTGTCAGAGGATCATCCAACTCAGATAATGATGGCAATGATGAGCTGCCACAGTCAAGGAGTACAGTGGGTATGTTGGCCACAGGAAGGGTGACCACATGTTTTCCCTATTCAGATCAGACACAGCCTCTCAAGACAGACATATGCCACCAAGGAGGGACAGGTTACCAGAGGTCCATGAAGGCCAGGGTGGTGTAATACCCCTACAGCATAGTCATTCATATCTGAAACAACCACTATAGGGCAAGGGTGTACACACAGGGGGGTGAGTACTGGTGTTCACTGCAGACACAGATACCACATTCTACTTGAAGTAGCTGTGTGCTGCAGGGCCGTATGTGCAAAGCCATCATGGAGGCACAGACTAGCATCACCACAGCCATTGTAGAGTTAATATGGCTAATTGCAGGTTGTGTTGGAATGCCCCCTGGGGTGCATGACCATAATGGATGGCAGTTTTGATAGACTAAATCACATACTGGCATATGCAATGTCCTTCATGCTCACATGCCTTGCATCAGGTGCTATCCACAAAGCTGTTCCTCTAGTACTTCTATGAATACTGGCCATCATTACCATGGACAGCTTAAATCATGGTTGGGCAGCAGCAGTGCTAGCACTTCTACGCTACCTACATCTGTTGTTGAGGTGACGACAGACATTCACAACTGTGGCACATATGGTAATGCACCATTATTCACTGTCTTGTAGCCCACCACCATCTAGCCAGGGCCATGGTACAACCTATGCAGCTCCTGGCTGAAACAGAGTTTCTGGAAAGGGACATGCACAGGATGTCCAGACCTCTTCCATGCAAGCCCTGGGCCTGCCCAGTAGATCAACCCACAGTGCTGAAACTACTGCTGAGGCTGTGTCCCAACAGACACACACACACACACACACACACACACACACACACACACACACACACACACACACACACCACCACCACCACCACACCATAGTCCCAGGTACTTCACACACTTAGAGATCCAGTGACACTGACCCTTCACAAAGCCTTCTACAGAGATGTCATCCACCATATCCACCCCCTACATACAAGTACATCTTTACTTTTATTGCCTTCAGTGCTTGCACATTTCCCTGTGACAGACATTTTCCATGTGTGCTTTTTCCCTCACCGGTGCAAATGATAACAGATGTGTCCTGTTAATTGTACTCTGCCTCTGTCTGATGGACAGTGTGGCCAGCCTATGCACAGGTAAATACAGTCTGTTGAGTTTGCATGCAGCACTTTTGCTGTAGTGTACATGCTTTACAATGGGCAGAAGCTATATGTAATCCACTGCCTCTCTGCCAGTGCCACTGCATACTGCACCTTCCTTCATTTAGTATATTCATCCCATGTTGCTGTTTCCTCCACTGACTCCTCATTTTGCTCAGTCTTCACTGCTTGATATGCTGGGGACCACCTAAGTATGATATTGATATAATGATGCAGTTAGTAACAACATTTTTCCACATGTGACAAGGTCATAATGCAGGCCACCACCTGATAGATCCAGGCAATTAAAAGGTACCTTCAGCAGCCCATACACTTGCTTCACAATGACCCTGGTTTATGAAAGGGCATAGTTGTATCCCTGATCTGTTTCATTTTGTGGATTTCTGATTGGTGTAATTAACTAGGCCATATTTAGTATTGCCAATAAGATGACAAAAGTGGAAAGTCACCCCTCAGAAAATGTTGGTAGAGGAATACATGTACCATATGTGGGAGCTGTAATAACTGCTTGGGTGGCCTTCACACACACACTGTAGACGATACCCTGTACATTACAGACCACCCGGAAATTAATGAAGAATATCCTTTCTGGTTCACAAATCTTCTTCCCAACTCACCCAGTGAGCCCTTTATTTCAAAGTGGGTGCAGGCCAAAGCCCCAGTACCTCAGAGAAATGGGCTATATCATAGAAGTCCCACATGGCGTTGGATCATACTTTATGGTATATAGAAACCACATATGATCACCCACATGCTGCAGAATAGCACTGAGGATCTGATGGAGTATCCTTGAGACAGATGCCTGAGCTACCCCTCATTGTGTCCTCTGTTAATACTGGAGGATTGCTAAATCTAGTATACATAAACCCAGATGTACCTTGGTATCCACTGAGATAGGTAATCCATGTCTTCCACGGGTCTGCAGATGAGAGTGACACTTGTTTACTAGGTCCTGCATGGTGTCCCTACCCACACTGTACCGGTTAATAATGTTGGTGCCATGGAATCCATGAAATGTTAAGCACAGTTGGATAACACGGCACCTCTGAGGGTGATGACACACAACTGCGCCTTGTAATGGTAATACAAGCTTCTTGCATCTACATTTGTTACTGCTTCTGCAATCCCGAATGTCTTTGCTTAAGAATTCTAGACAAAGTCAAAAATAAGGGATGGGGTGAGGACAAAATCAAAGACAATAATTAAATATCACTCTAACTTACTTAAGAATAGAAAAAAACAGGTTTTACATAAACTCTCATTTTCTGCACAATAAGTATGAAACTCAGTAATGTCTGGCATTATTGACTGACCGCAATCGTTGGTGATTTGACACAAAAATCAAAACTTTTATGGGGGGGCAAGGCAAAAATACCAGACAAAATCAGGGACATTCTGCAAAATTCTACACAGTTGAGAGTTATACCTGTCATATTTCGACAGTTCAGTAGTATGAACATAGGGATTTATGTGTGTTAAATGACACTAATGTTAGGGCATCAACGTGAGTCTTTATACATTCTGAATCACAACCCCATGCAAAGTTTGTCTCTGAATAACACACATCCCGTGTGTGGCTGCTTGCCATGCAGAATTGCTCTCTGCAATGCAGCTAACTTTTCTGAATGTGTGTGTGTGTGCCTCTGTATATCTGCAAAATAAATTTTGCATGTCAGTTGTGCATAGTGAACTTTCAGAAAGAAATAACAGTCTTCCCAGTCCTGTATAGATGTGAAGAATACAAAAGCATACAAAGGAAAACTTGACTCATTTTTGATTTTTTTTTTCAGAGGAGCTTTTTGTTCTAAATGGCAAGCAGTAGCAAAAAACGTGACCTTTTACTCCGGTATTGCCAAGCACATTCTGCAGCATCTCAGTTAAATATCACTAAATTACTTTGTATATAATTAATGATTTTTTTATAGAATATGGAAGTATATCTGATTATACGATCTAGGATGAAATCAATATCAGAAATCAGGATTCTGAAAGCTCATTCTTATTGTGTTTATAAACTTGAACTACTAATATATTTCAAAGCAGTGTCAAATACTAGAGCTGTGCTGTTCATACAGCCACTCCTAGGTAGTTCTAGAACTGCCAAATGGCGTAGAATAAGACATGCATAGAGACCACACCTCTCAACCTGAGACATAAAAAATAGGAACAAAGATCCTTGAAAACCTGGGACATCTAGCTAAAAGTCTGAGCATATTATTAGCATAAAATCTGAATATCAAATAGCACATAACTCTTCCTGTTTCCAGTAGGAATGTGGGATACTGGTTTGAAACACGTTTAAAAATAGATTCAAAAATTATGGAAAACTATAAGCACATTAACTGAGGCAGTGTAAAATCTGTAGACTTTATAATGAACTGTATGGCCAAATTCTTCTACACAAGGCATTTTATTTTTGCTTCAGAAAAAGGGAGTTGTAAGATGTGTGTCCCCTTTCTTTAAATTACTGTTGACACTAGTATATCAGTCATGTAAAATGATTTTCTGTCTACTTAACAGCTTCAAAACTGATATATGATTAGAGGAATTCAGAAAATTGTGTGAAGGGGTAAATCAGGTCTGAAACAAGAGGCATACCTCCACAAATAAGGACATCTGAAATCAGGCCTGAAAATAGGAATGTTCCTCTAAAGCAGGGGCAGTTGAGAAGTCTGATAGGGGCATCCTACGTGAGTTGGCATGCTGGGAATTTATCTCAGGCTGACAATGACAATGTTGCTTGTATGTATTTGTGAGGCTTTATCAAGAGACCTGACATAATTACCATGCACCAAGGCATGGCCTACCCTGCTTGCTCACAACAAACCATCATACCCTATACAATGTGGGTAAATAGTCATCCTGTTTGAAGTTCAGTCTAACTGTACTCATGATTTGTAATGGCTGCCAATCTCTGTCTCACTGAAAGTACATCACACGGCTAGTCTAAAGTAGCCCCCCCCCCCGATATTTTTGATTCTGATTAGAAATTATGTGCCGAGCTGTGGCAGTGTAATGATAATACACCTGCTCCTTAGTTTCTGGTTCCCATTTCAAGACGTACGTTAATCCTGTTGATCTAGTAATGTTAAAACTCCACATCTGATAAAAAGCTCATACTGAAGCCATATGTGTATACATAAGATGACCGTGTCACTACAGTCTGACTGTCAGAGGATCTAGATGTTTCTGAATGAACAGTTGTCTAGAATCAAGCAACTCATTTGCAGAATTTGGTAATGCTCAGTACTAGACTCAGTGCTGCTCAGCTCCAGACTCAAGGTTATTCTATACCAGACTCAATACCATTCACTACCAGACTCAGTGCTACTCAGTACTAGAATCAGTGCTGCTTAGAAGTAGACAGAGTGATGCTCAGTACTTGAGTTAAAGCAGTTCGGTACTAGAGCCAGTAATACTCAGTACCAGACTCTGTGGTGCTCAGTACTACAGTTAGTGCTGATAATTTTCTTTATTAATGACAGAGGGGAAGGGGAGATACAACAGAGGACAAACAGTACTTGCTCATGGATAACACCAAGCAAAGAAATTAATAATGTAAAAATGAAAATTCTGAATGCAACTTTTCTTGAAAGTGTACTTATACAAATAAACTGAGAATTTTTCTTTACTATAAGGTCTTCTGATTTCAGAATTACAATATATTAGAAGGATGTCTAAGAAAGATCAAAGAGGGAATGCCCCTCTGTGAAAAAAAAAACTGCTATCAGGATTTTCATTTTGGCATTTTCCGATTCTGTCTTTTAATTTTGGCAAAATATGCTATAACCAAGCAAATATTGTTGGATGCAGAACCTGTGAGATGACCTAGGAAATTCGGCAGATGTAGTCTTGGTTTCAAAAAGTGGGGCTTTATTGTCAATTAGTATAAAGTTAAGCTGTGATTGAGGCATGCAAGTACCTGCTTATTCCATGTTGGAGACCTGATGCACAGCATACAGTAACACAGTAAACTTATTTATAGGACTGTCAAATGCTGGCCATCACAAGGTGAAATGTGTGAGCCTCTGTATCTGAAGTAGCTCTCATTCACAGCATGGTTGTATCATATCTGGGACAAAGCAGAAATTATTATCAAGATGGTGACATCTCTAGACAGAGTCCCTTTAATACCTATAGGCCTAAAACATACCCTGATATGGATCTGTAATGGAGAAATCCATGCTTGTCACTCATACTTTAAGGAGGGGGTAGTTCTGGGCAATGGGGCATGCTGAGAGTAGCTGGTGAATGATAGATACTGTGACAAGGAACTGTAATGGAGGAATCACGGCCTTACCACTCATCCTCAGGGTAGGAGGTAATTCATGGGGCATATAATGTCACTGGAGGCAAGGCTCACACATACAGGGACTTATAACAAACAGGCTGCTAGTAACACACACACTGCACCCATTTCACATATTAGGGACCAGACACATAGACCCACATATGCCAAGGCTTTTAAATGTAACCTTCCTAATCCAGACAGACCTCCCAGAAATGTACAAACAAAAAGTATCTTCAGCAACCTTAAGAGCATTCTACAAATTCATCACCCAATATGACACATATGGTCATAGCCCATGGTGTCTCAGCTTCTAACTCCATAAAGCTTACCACCTTACAACCCAATATTTTGGCCATAGGAGACTCCATTTTGAGACACACAGATGTACCACTCGCCAGGCCAAGTAAGGAAAGAGTCACGGTCATCTATCTGTCAGGGGCCAGGATCTGATGCATCACGCACGTACTTAGGCCTTTGAACCACAAGTATCAGTATGACTCTGCCATAGTCCATGTGGGTGTTAATGACCTGAGACATATCTTCTTGGACTACATGAAGAGAGACATGACTACACTCTCAGACTATGTGTCCAATGCTAGTGTGAGCCTCGCATTGAGTAGCATTCTGCCTTCTCCAAGAATGATGCCACAATATGTGCAGAAAATAATTTACTTTATCAATTGGCTTAGAGTGTTGTGTCATTTGAAGGGAACACAATATTTGTCAGTGTGTGTGGATATGGTTGACAGACCAAGCTGTTTTGCCAGGGATGGTCTGTACCTATCCCCTCTGAGATTTTGAATATTGGCTAAAGCCTTGCCCACCCCATAGTGCCTTTTTCAGATATTTCTAACCTGATAAACCTAGCAACATAGCTAAACCAGCTCAGGAAAATCTGAAGGTGTTACTGCTCAATGCCAGGAGGAGTCTAAACAAAAAATTCCACTCCCTGCAAGCTCTCCTCATCCTAGTGAATGGAGACATCTGTGCAGTTATTGAAATGCAGTTTAAAGCCATGGGGAGCAGCCTGGCAGTGTAAAATGTCTTCCACACATTTAGGCCAACTATTGCACAGGCAGGGATAAAAGATGTAGGTGTTTCTATTTACATTAAAAACATACCCACATCAAAGCTCATTTATCAGTTTGATGTGCTTGAGCTTTTCTATTTCCAAATTTAGACAAAGTCCAATGCCATACACTTGCAAGATATAGGTCCCCTTCTATGACTCAAGAAAACCATAATACATACTTAAATGTACAGGCAGTCCCCTGGTTAAGGACGAGATCCATTTTTTAGTCTGTCCTTAAGTCAAATTTGTATGCAAGTCAAAACAAGTACATATGGTCCTTATTAAATGTCACTTAGTTAAATTATGCCTCAGTCTATTATTTATTTTACTTTTCTTTGCATATAAAACACTTTAGAAACACTTCCAAATAAAAAAATCTTAAACATAATACTGTAGTAATAACAATAATACTGTAAGTACAGTGTAATTATACAGTAACTATGTTCATACACTACACTACAGTACAGTAGAACGTTCCCTACAAAAAAAATATGTTAAACGTGCCTCTTTTTAAGGTTTACTTCACACTTTTGTACTGCAGGCATCACCCATGAATATTTTCCACTCTTTCTTGAACTTTCAGACCTCTGCCAGACCTCCTACTGTCACCTAGACACTAGTGAGCTGCAATGTCATTTGCCCATTCTACTGTACATTACAGTAACTGCTTCAATACTGTACTGTACAAGATAGTGGTCTTGACCAATCGGATCGCCAACACAGCGATCGCTTAAGCAATCAGATCTCTTGTTCTCCATGACAGTGGAAGCAACAGCTCTAACAAGACATGCAAGCAGCTTCACAAACGAGGAGAGTGGGGAAAAGGGAAGTACAGCATAATTCTTCATTTTCAAATTAAGGTTTGGGCAACTTTAAGGATTTTTATTTATTTCCATGTTATTTCCAACATTGCGGCAGCCCATTCTTATCTATAGGTTGTCCTTATGTCAGATGTTTGTAACCCAGGGACTGCCTGTACTAGAGACACTCCACATTCAACCCAAAAACCATACTCATAGGCGATTTTAACTACTCCAATATAAACTGGGAATCATTCATGACCTCTAACCTGCAGACACAGAGATTCCTGGACTTTGTAAATACAAACACCTTGGACTAGTTAGTCCGTATGCCCACTAGGGGCACAAAAATCCTTGACCTGATCTTCACAAACATAGTGTAACATTGTACCCTCCCTACAGTAATATCCTCACTCATCAGGTCAGATAATAAAGCTATCTCCTTTGAAGTAAAAGTAAAACCAGGGACACTGGATAAACCTGTAACTTTATGGAATTATTCTAGTGCAAACTTCCTACTACTAAGTGACAACCTGGCAAAATATCAACCCCCCCCCCCCAAACTCTGAAAACATTGCTGTCTATGTGGAATTATTCACAGAAACCCTGTATAATTATATTAACAGACACACAGAGACAGCTGTACCTACCCAGACTAGAAACTAAACACATAAACTCCTTGCTGAATTCCTGTCTGTTCCACCACACAACCACAATGACTGGAGTAGAACATTACTTATTTATTTATTTAACATGTGTTTACCAGGAAAGTCCGACTTGGAATGAGCCAATTTTCAGTGGCGGCCCTGGGAGCAATGCTCCAGGCGCACGTCTTTGTAATGTGGGAAGAAACTGGACCACCCGGAGGAAACCCACACGAACACAGGGAGGACATAAAGTCTCCACATAGAAGACACCTCAGCCAAAACCAGAGAACATATTGCTTTGAGGCAACAATGCAAACCACAGCACTACTGTACCATCCATCATACTAACTGCAAACCACGGCACTACTGTACCATCCATCATACTAACTGCAGACCACGGCACTACTGTACCATCCATCATACTAACTGCAAACCATGGCACTACTGTACCATCCATCATACTAACTGCAAACCACGGCACTACTGTACCATCCATCATACTAACTGCAAACCACGGCACTACTGTACCATCCATCATACTAACTGCAAACCACGGCACTACTGTACCATCCATCATACTAACTGCAAACCACGGCACTACTGTACCATCCATCATACTAACTGCAAACCACGGCACTACTGTACCATCCGTCATACTAACTGCAAACCACGGCACTACTGTACCATCCGTCATACTAACTGCAAACCACGGCACTACTGTACCATCCATCCTACTAACCGCAAACCACGGCACTACTGTACCATCCATCATACTAACTGCAAACCACGGCACTACTGTACCATCCATCATACTAACTGCAAACCACAGCACTACTGTACCATCCATCATACTAACTGCTTGTTCTTGCTTTTCTTGTGCCCTGAAGCATCATCTAATATCCAGCACATAGTATAAACATAATCAAGTGCAGACATCACCTAAATATACTTGTACCCAAGGGCACCTGCAGGCAGGTGCAAGGGGGTGCACTTGCACCCCCCCCCTGGAATTTCTTAAGCTATCTGTGATGATTTGGTGAAACAATACATTTTTCCATCATTTCAACTTACTTTTTTTTTGTAAAGCCTGCATCGTTTGGAGGAGATGTTATTGGAGGTGGCAGTCACATGATGCGTATTTGATGAGCCTCAATTCCTCCTTAAACTGCATCTCTCTAACTACAACCGTTAGTTGCATAGAGTTTGGATGACTTTAGGGTGGAAGATACACATATCCTGACATGAACAAACCAAACGTAATTAAGAGTATTATCATGTGGTGGACTGGTGGTGTGCAGTTAGTTTTTAATTGTAGAACAACAACTGAATGTAGGTTGATCAAGACAGGGAGTCGGAAACAAGAAACAAGCTCCTAGTCCACTCCTGAGGTAATTTTTTTTTGTACACTTAATCATGGCAGTTTCCAGCTTGATGATAAAACATGAAAGCAGTGCACTTGAGACAGATTGTCCAGTACTTTCCCTTAGTATCCAATGCCCTCCCCCATTCCCAATCCCATCCCATCCCAACGCCTCTACTGCAGACAGTTCCTGCAGCTGACAGCTTCTCCATCGCATCCACAATGCGATGCTTGATGGGCCTGCCTAGTAGTTAAGTTTAATTTACTTGCAGATGTCCTTTTGGCCTTCCACATTCCTGGAGGTAGTTCAGGTGGTCGGTGATGGTGGAGATTGTTGGAGTGGAGACTGGACCATCCTTACAGTGGAATATTAATTCAGAAGTGACATGTTTGTGTAAGGGACTGGAAGATATTATAATTTGATGGCATTATGTGGATATTTATATGATGTGTCCTTCATCGATGTACTTGGTATATCAAAATGGTCTGTCTTTAGCATTAGTAATGAAAACCAACAATGCAGTAAACGGTGTATACAGTATGTCATATATGAACAGCATATGTGTTCTGTTTTTAGATGCTCAGTGCATTTGCAGTGTGTCTTTAAATCTGTATGGCTGTAATTGTGTGCTAGGAGAAATTGTGTGCGTGTTGGGGGGGTGCATCATATTTCCACAGTGGGCCAGTGTGTGAGGCACAGTGCCTTTGTGAGTATCATATGAAGGGCTCCTTCTGTCCCATCCATGGCGTAGATTAAGTGCAACTCTTAATTTTGGTAACGGTACTTTTTTTTTTTTTTTTTTTTTTACGAATTATACCCTGTAGTTCTTATAGTTGGCATAGTAATTAATTCAGCCTTCCGGAATTTTGGTCTGGACCCTTCAGTGGAATGGCGGATTGTTGTTTACTTTCATTGCATACCTTATAGCTAATTGTCAGTTTTTTGGGATGATATTCTACACTGGCTTGTGTGTTTATGCTTTAGAAGATAAGGCATGCGATAATAAATTATATGCTGATAATTTGTTTAAAACTCAACAACACCATCCATTCTGTGCTGTGCAAGGAAACTGCAGACTGAGGCACTTGATTAGTACAGGTGAACATTGTCTAGCTGGCAGTTTTTTGCATTACTGCTGAGAAAACATCCTTCTTAAAGCTATGAATATTGTCATTACAGCCTTTCCAAGTCTCCAGTTTCAAGTGAAAACTGCCACCAGTAGATAATGATAGTATTGCTTTTAAAAGGAAAACATGGAATCACCTGTAAATTGTGGATATTGGTACTGAGGTAATTTTAGAATCTAGCATAAGTGTTGATTTTTGTGATGGGAAAGCTGTTCACCCCCATGCCACTGACACCTCATTATTTTTTAATTTAAATATTTTGTGAGGTTTCTGTCCTGGGCGGGGGGGGGGTCAGTATTCTGCCTTTGCAGTGGTTACCATTAAAATTTTGATTTTTTTTTTGGTACAACTGTTATTTGGACACTTGGTTGTCACTAAACTGTATGATTGCCTTGCAGCCAGGGAAGGTCGCCTGAAACCAGAAGAGCCCTAGAAAACAGCAGAGCCTTGTTAAAATGCATGCATGTAATTTGTGTTTTAATCTGTACTTTGTAAGAATGTGATCTGACAGGCTCCACTGAGTTAATTCCTAGCAACTAGGCATTGCTTATTACTGTGTGACTGTCCACTGCCTTTTTACCTCAACTGCAAATATTGGTAGTTGGAGCTAAGTTGGAGTCTAAGATGGAGTTATCTGTTGCAGGCAATGTGATATATGTTTACAGTAATAACCTCTCAACTATTACTTAAAGCACACATTGTAATACTCTACTAACTAATTTGTTATTGGATATCACCATGCTTTGAGATACACTTTACAGACATGAGGTAAGGTCATGTTGATTGTATATTTCAGATATTTGAATATAGATAGATGCTAGAAATGAAGATAGATACTAGAAAACTGGATATAGCAGTCCAAGAGAAGAAGACAAAAGTAGCATTGATCACTGAAATCCCCACATCCGCTGACTACAGTGTGTTGCATACAGAGAGACACAAAGTCATAAAATATCAGGATTTTCAGGCAGAAATGAGAGCAGTGTGGAAGAAGGGTACCCAGATAGTTCCAGTGGTAGCAGGAGCAAGAGGTCTTCGAAAAAATAATCTACGGTCATATTTAGATATGCTACCAACACATGTAACTCCATATGAACTGCAGGAAGAGTCATTACTGGGCACACTGCAGGTGCTGTGAAGAGCACTTTTGGCTGACATCAAAGATTGAAACAGTACTGATTTCATGAACTTTAATCATACTTTGACTTAGGAATGGGGTACATTCCTGTCACGGTATTAGAAACCCCAAAGATTTGTTCTATCCACTTTCTAAGGAGGTAGGGAGATTTATATGTGTGTCATACCTCTCAAATGTACAGATTTTCACAGAATGTCCAGATTTCTGCTTTATATTTTTGGTCTGGTCCTCATAAAAAAAATGTTTTTTTTTTACAAATCATTGGGATGAGCTAAGGATTAAAGTTAATAAATAATGACATGCATTTCAGTTTCAGACTTCATATCATTCAGAAAATGCATTCTAACACAAATCCTTTTATTATAGCAAATTTCTAAATGTGTCCCTAGTTTTGGACCTTTGTCCCCAATATCATAACGGGCTTTGTCCAGATTACTTGTGCTAAGAGATTGACAGGTCTTGTGTGTGTGTGTGTGTGTGTGCGCGCGTGTGTGTGTGCATCAGAGGAAGGTAGTATACCTCTCAGCTATCCAGGTTTTTGAAAAATGTCTAGATGTTTGCCCCCTATTCCACCTAAAAAGGATTGCAGTTGCTAAATAGTGATAGATATTTTGAGTTTTACGTGTCATGTTTGTTTGTTTGTGTCTTTCGGCTTTTCCCAGTTAGGGGTTGCCACAGCAGAACTCCAGTCCACTAATGATTGGCAGTTGATTTGTATGTACTGGCTTGCCATTTCTGACGCACAACCTTCAACGAAGGTACGCCCATTCACATATGTTTCCACACAGAAGACACTCTAGCTGAGAATCGAACCGGACAGCGTCTTACTGTGAGGCGACAATGCTACCACAGCACCACCACCGTGAGTGTCATATCCTTTAGAAAAATGCATACTAACACAAATTCTGTTATTCTAGCAATTTTATAAGTTCAGCAGAGCAATATTTTTAATCTGACTGTCTCTTTATTTTAGGCTTTGTCCAGATTTCTTGCACTAACAAGTTGAGAGTTGAGTGTGTGTGTGTGTGTGTGTGTGTGTGTGTGTGTGTGTGTGTGTGTGTGTGTGTGTGTGAGAGAGAGAGAGTGAAATGACCTAGGTGGTATTTACTTTCAAGTACATTTTCAAGGAATTGTGAGCTTCAAGGGAAGAGAGGTTTACTGCTACTCATGCTAAGTCTGTTTACAATGTGCAACTGTTTTGTTTAGCAAATGGTATCATTACTGTGGTATAGAATTTTAAAGCAGTGTTAGGGGCACAGCAGGTAGCATAATTGCATCTTGATACAGAGGGCTGTAGCTTCCACTCCCACAGCATGTAAATTTGCATTTTAAGGGGGTGGGGTGCTGCAGTCCTGAGTATGTCCTCCTTTGGATGAAATGCCTAGTAACTATGAACCTCTTTTTCAGCTTGTCACACATTCCCTATTGCAGTATACCAGCTTATCATTTCTTTTAATGTAACAGGCAATTTATTCTTCATGGGCAATGGGCAGTGAATCTTTAGATGAAACACTGACATAGACGTTGTTTTATAGCAACAATGTCTTCGTTAGTTTCAGATCTTTTTAATGTGGAATTATTCAGATGACTTACTTCTGCAGAGATTGTGCATATTGGCTGATATTGGTGGACTGTAATGATAGAAGTTTGAGTGGCCTTTTATGGTTGCAATGTTCTGAACTGGGCAGTTTCATTGCTGGCTCATATGTTTTGTTTCACTGCTTACTGGAAAAATGTTCAAAACTATAAATTTAAAACACTCTCTAACAAGTGGTGCTGTACTATACAAGGAAGATGAATCACAGTACTTTTGTATGGTCATACAAATGTGTGCAAGGGGCCTATGATTTGAAAACAGCCCAAAGGTAAACTTAACCCGCCAGTGCCCAGATGCATTCTCTTTGAATGTGGGTTTCAATGCTGTTTCAGGGAATGTGAGTTTCAAAGGCAGAGAAATGTTGATGCTAAGTCTGTTTTCATTGTAAGACTATTACTTAGTTTAGCAAATGTCTTAGTGGTTGTGCAATAAACAAAGAAGTGGCCAGTTCACCGTCTTGTCGTGACTTTTGCTGGAATTAATGCATCACATAGAGGGGTGGGTAATGAGTGAAGGGCTACTGTCTAAGGGTCAACAGTCTGGCACAGACTGGTGACCAAAAGTGCTTAAAAACTGACATCAGTTTCAGACATTTTGGAAATATACATAAACGAGAACAGACACTGCATATTGTCACTCAAGCTGATAATGTATACACACAGTGAAGTGTAACATGTCTGCCTATTAATTATCCTCTCCCCACTGGCAAATCAAGTACTAAGAATCAAGAACTGAGAGGAATTAGCTATCAGATTAAACAAAAATTTGGATGCACCAAATACGGGCTTACTAGTTTTCATTCAAAATAAAAGAAAATAATGTTTTCCTTTTAGCAGTCATCTTTGAGGGAAATCAATTATTTGCATGATAACAAACTGCATGGTAATAGAAAAGTTGATATCATACCTTTTTTGTCAAGTAAAGGAAGCACTTTCACCAAGATGCAGTGACTTTGAGGTTCATTATATATGTAAAGTGGGTAAAATAGTAGGATTTGAATTGTGTGTGTGGTAGCTGCTTTTGAAAAGAAGGCCGATCTTGACTAAAAGTTGTGAGAAAGGACATCCTAGGTGCTGTCTTTGAGCTCAGTATAGAATGTTTTTATTGATTGTGGATCATTGTTGTAACCAGTAAGTAGGAATTCTTTTATAATACTAAGTTTTCACTGTTTTCTGGAAGAACCCATATATGAATCAATGACTACATTTTTGCAAAGCTAAAATAATGGTCAGAAATTACAGTAGCTGAACAGCAGATTGTGACCTTCAAAGCCATCTGCAGAAATGAAGGCTGTAAAGACCTCTCATTTTTCCACCATCCACTTGGACTTTCATCTTGTGTTTGCTTTCTATTAAATAACTATTAAACACAACTTGATCAAAAACACTTGCAAGGGCAGAATTAGGGACATATGCTGTGAATGATGTTTTCTAGGCTATACCAAAGAAAACTGCTAGAAGCAGAACTATTTTAGCTAACAACTGTTTTGTAGCCTGAATGAGAGTATGAGAGAGAAAGAGGCAGTTAGCCTGGAAGATTAAGGTTATAAACTGTTAATAAGTTGCTTCCTGTAGTCCAGGGTTTGATTCCCTCTGCCCCATTCAACTATTGTGTGACTCTGAGTGATTCATTTAACTTGACACTACTCTTGGTTACATGTGGGCCAATACCCTACTCAAGACAACAGATAGAAATAAATACATTTAATAAATGTCCTCCCTGTGGTCGCGTGGGTTTCCTCCGGGTGCTCCAGTTTCCTCCCACATCCCAAAGACATGCTGTAGGTGGATTGGACACAGTAAATTGGCCCTAGGCGTGAGTGTGTGCGTGTGTGTGCCTTCTGTGGAAGGTTGGGCGCCGGGCTGGCAACTTGACACTGTAAAACTCCACTGCCAATCATAAGTGGACAGTGATCCGCTGTGGCGACCCCTAACCGGGAAAAGCCGAAAGAAGAAGAAGAAAAAGGGGGGATTCAAAAGTATAGGAGAAACAGACAACTGAAAGAGAAATACTACTGTACATTTTAAAAGTGAATAAACTTGTAGTTTTAAAAAGCAGTCCATTCATTTAGGATCTATAACAGAATGCAGAGGCATCCTAAGTCGAAATGCATAACAGTGTATCCAAATCAACTGAACAGCACAAAAATAGTAACACAAAGCAACATGACTCACAATATCATGTGAGACAAGTAAAAACAATTTCTGGCTAAAAGCAAAATACCCCTTCACCTCCATGTCCAGGGTTATCCCCCACACCTCCAGTCTCTAAATATAATTCCTCAAAGAAAAAAAAAAAAAAAAAAAAAAAAAAAATGAAACTCATCATTCCTTTTTCTGAGTTGTGAGACTTCTAGCACACCATTAATACATCCCCAACAAACCCATGTCTGATATCCGGAGACTTCGACACACTATGAAAAGTTTGACTACACATATGCATGCTTTAAGTGTCAACAACATGCTACACAACAAGTAGTCATCCCAGTCATCTGCATGTTCTCCATGTTCCGCTGTGTAACTGCATTCCATTGTGCTTCAGTGCTTAACCACAAATAATATTAATAAAATTTCCTTCAGCCACCCAGTCTGCCTTATTTAAATTATTAAATTAAGGAGCACATGATGCTCATGGGTTACAACACAAAATTAACAAAACTTGTAGCTGTTTTATCTTTACACCCTAGTGAGTATTTTGAATTTCTCTATCTTATGTGGTGTCCTCCCTACCAGCTGGAAAATAAAAAGAAGTTATGTCATACCATAACGTTCCATCTGTATTGTTGATCCTTGTTCAGTCATTATGTATGGGTATCGGTTCCGAGCTCAGAACTGAGCCGGCCATTTTCCAAGCTCGCATCAGCTTCAAACTCTCGAGCTAAACTCTTACCCACAATTCCCCTCTCCCTGTTACCTCAGATTGAGTTTGCAAGTTAAAGAAGGTAGAGGCTACCTCTGGTCAAATTAACCTAAGAGAACTGGATGGTGAGATCCACTAGAAACCACAGAAGGGGAAGAAGGGAGGGTCGTAATGACTGAACGAGGATCAATAATACAGATGGAACGTTATGGTAAGACATAACTTCTTTATCTGATATTGTTAATCCTCATTCATTCCTTACGTATGAGACAGAGTCCCCAGCTACCTCTATTCCTGGGAAGCTCTCATGGAAGGACATTCCTGAGCACCATAGAACCAAAAGATGCTCTTCCCCTGGAGGCCAAATCCAATTTGTAATGATTGATGAAGGTATGAGGCATAGCCCAAGTTGCACCTGCACAGATGTCATATAAAGAAGCTCTGGCATGGAAGGCAGCAGAAGTTGGCACCGACCTTGTTGAATGAGCTTTCATGGTAGCAGGCAACGAGATATTACTTTGTGTGTAAATAAAGGTCACACAGTCCTTCAACCATCTAGCTAATGTGATCTTAGCAACAGCCGATCCTAATCTAGGTCCAGAAAAGGCCAAAAATAACTGGTCAGATTTACGAAAGGGTTTAGTACTGTTTAGGTAAAAATGGATTTGCCTGTGTATATCAAAGGTATGTAGGCAATACTCTCCTCTGTTTGAATGGTTGGGAAAGAAAACTGGCAATTCAATGGCTTGATTAATGGACATTTCAGAGATCACGTTAGGCAGAAATGACAAATTAGTTCTCAGAGACACTTTATCTCCATGAAAAATCAAGTATGGACTCTTGATACATAAAGCTTGAAGTTCAGAAATACATCTGGCAGAAGTAATAGTGATCAAAACAAGGTTTTCCATGACAAATACTTGAGGTCACAAGAAACGGCTGGTTAAAAAGGTGCCATTGTCAGAGCTTGTAGAACTAATGATAAATCCCATGATTAAATAGGTTCTCTAAAAGGCGGCTTCAGATGATTCACACCTTTTATGAAGGTCTTGCACAATTTATGGGACATAAAAGAGGAATCTTGGACACTCTCATGAAAATTAGAAATTGCAGCCAAATGAACTCTAATGGTAGAGGCCGATAGACCCGATTGAAACAGGTCGGCCAGATAGTGTAGTATTATTGACACTGGTGCTGAAAAGGGGTCTACTTGTTTATCTTACAGCCAACAGGTAAATCATTTCCACTTGCTCAGATAAGTAATTCTAGTGGAGGACTTATGAGAAGCAATGAGAATATCGCTTACTGATAAAGATCATTCTGCCTGGCAATCAAGGGAATTGGAGTAGCCAAGCCGTTAGCTTCAGGCTGTTTAGGTTGGGGTGACTCAGGTTCTGTGGGTGTGAGATCAACTCCGGGATTGGATGGAGGATCCATGGTCGATCTAGTAGGCGAGGCAAAAGGAATGGGAACCAAATCTGTCGTGGCCAATATGGTGCTATGAGGATTACCTTGCTCTACAACCACCAGGCTTTCTTCAGGAACTGGGGAATGAGAAGAAAGGGCAGAAATGTGTAGAGAAGACCCGAGGGCCAATCGAGGACTAGAGCATCCCTGGGTGACGTTCCTGGAGGTGGAATCAGGGGGAAGTAGTTGCTGCATTTGTAGTTGGCCAGGGATGCAAAGAGGTCGCAGCAAGGACGGCCCCAGCGGTGGAAGATCTCGGCCACTATAAAGGGATTCAGGGACCACTCATGAGGTTGCAGAATGCACCTGCTGAGTCTGTCTGCTATCACATTGGAACTCTCAGGAATGTGCGTTGCTAGAAGAAAACGGTTGGTAGCCATTGCCCATTGCCATATCCTCATGGCCTCTCGACAAAGGGGGTAAGATTTGGTTCCACCTTGCTTGTTGATGTCTGATTGAATCACAATTGTCCCAGACAGCAGCAGGGGATGGAATGCTTGCAACACCAGAAGCACCGCCCTCAGCTCTAGAACATTTATATGCAGATGGGCCTCCAGTTGGGACCAAGTGCCTTGGACTGTCTGCCCCTGACATAACCCCCCCCCCCACCCCATCAGGAAGGCGTCCGTGGTCACTGTGGCCTTGGGTTGCTGGGGGGAAAAGGGGCAAGACCATTGAGAGAGATTGTGTGTCATCCACCAATTTAAATCCTGTTTGCACCTGTGGGTTACTCGAATCATTGTTGAAAGAGGATGCTGAAAAGGATACCATTGGGTGAGCAGTAGCCATTGTAGAAGCCTAATGTGAAACCTGGCCAGGGGAACAATTGTGATGGAGTCTGCCATGGAACCCAACAGCTGTAGAACTGAGTGAGCCATGGATTTTTCCTTTGAAAGGATTGGAATTAGTTGTTGCTTTATCCTTAAAATTCTGTGCTCTGGAATAATAGCTCTGCAATTTTTTGTGTCCAAGATAACCCCTATGAATTCTGTTGACTGACATGGGGTGAGATTGGATTTCTGTCAGTTTATGGTTATGCCTAGCCTTTGAGCAGTGAGGAGAGAGTATGCCAGGGCTTTTTCCAGTAGATGTCTGGTGGGGGCGGAAATGATCCAGTCGTCTAGGTACGGAAACACCTGGAATCCTTGAAGTTGCAAGTGAGCTGTGACAACTGCCATGCACTTTGTGAACACTCTGGGGGTTGTAGAGAGTCCAAAGGGCAGCAATCTGAACTGGTAGTGACTGGCTCCCACATAGAAGTGCAGAAATCTTCTTGAGGGCCTGTCCACCATTATGTGGTAGTACGCATCTTGAAGATCTATAGAGCACATCCAATCGTCTTTTTCCAAAAGTGGGAGGATAGACTGTATAGTGACCATCCAGAATTGTTGTACTCTCACAAACTTGTTCAATACACTGAGATCCAAAAATTGGTCTCCAGTCCCCGGTTTTCTTTGGCACCAAAAATAGTTTTGAGTAGAATCCGGATCCTATCTGGTCTGGAGGGACTATCTGGATGACTCTCTTTCTTAGCAGCTTTTCTATCTCTAGTGCTGCTTCTTCCCTTTGACTGGGTGGAGCGTCAGGAAGATTTTTTGAAGGGATGGGACAAAGATCGAAGGGGATATGATAACCTCTGGTTATGATCCTTTGTACCCAAGAATCGGTGGTGATGGTTAGTCAGGCAGAAGGGCACAAGGAGAAATGTCCCCCAACCACCTCCAGAGGAAAGGAGTTGGGCCGCTCTTCAGGAGCACTGGTAGGACTGGCCAGGGAAAGAATCCCTGGAACCCTGGTTATGCGGTCCCCCTCTGCCCTGAAAGGAGCGTCTTCCCTGTGAGTTCCCCCCTCTGCCTCTGGGGGAGAACTCAGCCTGTGTGCCACGGAAAGACCCCTGAGATTTCTTGAACCATATCTTCCCACTCTTTTGGTTTCAGGATAAAGCACGTTGAGGGGAAGAATAACGGACACCTATGGCAGAAAGGATCTTACCATCTTGTTCACATCTGGCCAGTGTGCTTTTAACTTTGGGCCCAAACAACGATGAGAGCTCAATGCGGGCATTAAGAAAGGAAGACTTAAAAGGTTCTGTGAAGTTGCACAAGCGCATCCAGGAATGTTGTTTCAAGACCGCAGCTGAAACCGCCGCTCTAGCTACTCCTTCTGATGCGTGAGATATCAATCGCATAGAGGAGTTAGATATAGACTCAATGGTGGCCAGCTGAGAGGCCACTTTGTTACGGACCTCATCAGACACTGCACCAGCCAAGGTTTCAGAGAGCTCAGAAACCAGATCCCTTTGAAGCTTGGTAAAATGTACCATATAATTCAGGGACCTGATAGCAAAGGTCGCTGAAGCAAAAGTGCACTTCCTTATTTTGTCCAGGGCCCGGGACTCTCTGTTAGGTGGATGGACAGTCTGGCTTTCTTCTTCTGTTGATCCTTTTTTGTTGCAGCCGCCACCACCAAAGCATCTACAGGAAGACCTTTGGACCGATGGGGATCTGAAGCAGGAGGGGACAAGATCTTATCTGGCCTCCAGGGAATAGCTTCAACAGTATCAGGGGCCTTCTAAGCATGCTGCACCATGAACTTGACAAGTTCATCGGCAGGTGGAGTAACCCAGGAGGTAGGGGGCTGGGCGTGAAAAGTCTGCAGGAACACAGATTACTCAGGGGTCTGATTAGAGGGCTGCCAGTCACCTCTCTGTTTCAGGATTTCAAGGATATCACCAAAGGATACCTCAGAGGGTGACCGAGGGGATCCTTCCCCCTCATCGAAATCTGTGTCTTCGGTGAGAGACTCCTCTGTGGAGTCCATGTGCTTCCTCTTACATGAAATTTCCTGGTGGACCTCCTCAGCAGGAGAAGCTGAGGAAGACAACGGAAAAGGGGATTCCTGAGGGAATATGTCCTGAGGCCCTTGCACCCGGTGTCTGCTAGGTGCGACTTGTGAAACCAGTGTACCAGAGGAGGGCGGAGGTATAGACAGTCCAGTATCGCCAGCAGCAGCGAAAGCCTTCTCCATCAGTTGGAAGGCTGGTCCACCAGGAGAGGAGTGTATGTCAAGGACAGGGGTCACTCCTCCCCTAAGTGGCTCAGCCTGCCGACTCGGAGTCCCTGGATGACTGTGGAGCAGCAAGCTATGCATATCACAGCTGACATCCTGGGTCATAGCAAAACTTTCCTGCCATGAAGGCAGCTGCGGTTCCTTAGTGAGATCCATAAAGGGAACCACAGAAGGGGAAGACTGTACTATATCCATGGACTTCAAAGGCAATGAAAGAGGAGAATAAGAAGGTGTCTTTGGAGATGGGTGATCACCTCCCAAGGAAGGATAGTTCCTGGGTGGTGGAATACCTCTGGCCAAGAATGCCTGGTCTACAAGATGCAACACATCATGTTCAGAAAGACTTCTAGTGGACCTCACAGAGACTGAGGGAGAAACAGGCCTGTCCACAAAAGAGGAAGACTCGGTGCCCATCTCATCTGATCGCACCAAGGACAACGGTGCCGAAAAAGATTGAACTACTGTAGTCTGCACCGAAAAAGTCATCGGTGCCAATGTCATTGTCTGCATCGACACGGGGATCGGTGCCGAAGTGGTTGTCGGTGCCGAAACTGGAACCGACAAAACTGGAGTCAGTAATAAAGGCCTCTGTTCCAAAGAAGATCTTGGAGCCGACGCGGTCAAGGTCTGCGCCGACTGAATGGTCGGTGCCGATACAGTGGTAAAGGTCTGAACCAACGAGTCCCTCAGTGCCGATATGTAGAAGGCTGCAGGAGAGAATGGAGCCGAAATCACTAATGGAGCGGAAGGCCTCGGTGCCGAAGGTCTGGGCACTGAAAGCACTGAGGCTGACTGAGAGAGCTCCGGAGCTGAAATTTTAGCCTTTTTAGATTTTGGTTGGTGAGAGTCCCCAGCCGGGGACGAAGGCAAGGATTTAGCCTTAGTAGAAACATCCATTTTTTTTATGGGCTTTAGGAGGGGTTGAGACCTCTGACCCTGAAATAGCCTCTGAAAAGGGAGATTTTAGAAGTCCCTTCAGTATCAGCTTATTTTTCCTTTCTAACAAAGTTCTGTTAGAAAAGTTTTCGCATATAGTACAAGGTGGTTCAACAGATAAATGGGAAGCTCCCAAACAATAAACACATAAAGAGTGTGCATCAGAAGTAGGCAGTTTGTGTCCACAATCAGAACACTGCTTAAACCCCAGACTACCCTTTTTATCTGCCATATTAACAAATAGAAAAGTACCAACAATGGTACAAGAGAGTACCCGAAGGTATGAAAAAGAAAAGGAAAGGGATTACCAACGATGGTAAGGAGACATTACCTCGCGGTAAAAAGGGTAAGTAAAGGACAGAAAAAAACCTGAGGAAATTATGAATGCTGGATGCAATAGGGCAAGAGACAATAAAATATCAACTTTTCTGACAGAAAAGTAATTTGTAAAACAATTAAACAATTGACTGTACTTAGCTCAAGAGAAGTAGCTTGACACGACCGGATGGCAATGCGGCAAACGAAATTTGAGGTAATAGGGAGAGGGGAATTGTGGGTAAGAGTTTAGCTTAAGAGTTTGAAGCTGATGCGAGCTTGGAAAATGGCCAGCTCAGTTCCGAGCTCAGAACCGATACCCATATGTAAGGAATGAACAAGGATTAACAATATCAGATCTACCTTTACATCACCCCCAATGTCAAACAGTCCTTACAAAACAGGTGACAATAGATCCATTCTTATATGCAACTTCACTGTCTATACCTACAGCAGTATGGGCCTTACTGAGGTTTGAGGTACACTCTTCATAGCTCAGCCTGTCACAAACTTTCTTCAGATTGTCATTGCAGAACTGTCTTTCAGTTTTTCCTGGATAGGGGTCATCACAGTGGAACTCCGGTCCGCTAATGATTGGCAGTGAATTTTTCCGGTGTTGAGTTGCCAGCCTGGCCCCCAACCTTCAAAGAAGGCACACCCACACATGCATGCACATACCTGCATGTCTTTAAATTCACTCGACCACAGGGAGGACATGCAGAGTCCACACAGAAGGCACTCCAGCTGCGAATCAAACCAGAGAACCTCTTGTTGTGAGGTAACAACGCTAACCTCTGCACCACTGCAGCCTCTCAGATTGTCATTGCAGAACAAAAGTGAGCAATACCTTTTCTTCCCCACAGTGTCCATAATATGTGATCAGTGGCTGGTTAATCATGCTCTAACTGCCAGAATATAATGATTTAAATTTAATTTTCCCTAGTATCATTAGCTCTTAGGAAAGTGCAAGGTTGCTCTTTATGTGAGACTTTCCCTGCTGCTATGTAAACAAGGACTATATATATATATATATATATATATATATATATATATATATATATATATATATATATATATGTATATATATATATATCTTTGAGGGTATATTTAGTTCTTGCCTCCTACATTGGGGTGTAAGAGGGCTTACCCCCCCCCAAAAAAACAGTTATTTCAATCTGCGTATGTCTTGTGCAGGTTAAATGAGTTCCTGGTTAATTGTGATCGAGCAGTCAGATTTTGAATGATCACAACTTGATTGTTCACAGAGGAACCCTTCTCCACAATTACAAATGACACAAGTCTTAAAGTGCTCTCTTCTTAGGCACTTTCTCTTTTCACTCTGTGTGACTCAACTTAGAATTGACATTTCTGACTTCTGTAATGTAAGTTATACAAGTTACATCACTGTGTTTCATAAAAACAAAACACATTGACTATAAAGATCTTAACAAAAGACCAAACAGCTACATTCTAAGTATTCTAATATGCAAATAAAACTTAAGGCCATACTATCTGGAAATGACGGTTGTGTAAACAAGGGCCCACAAGGCCCCAGATCCTAACAAGGCACAACTCCAGGAAATTATGACTGCCTGTAAATATTTAAGAATTTAATTTAATTCACAATCTTTAACCCATCCATTATGGATTCCATTCAAAATAAGCTACATGAAGACTTTTGTTCATGGAAGTCAGATCAGTACTAGGATATAGTTCTCTTTTCACATTTAACAATGAATTGCAACCTTGCAGGGCTTGTTTTCACTTTAGTAAGTCACTTCTCTCCATTTCAGACAATGCAGACTTAAACAGGGAGAGTCAGTCACTTATTCTTAAAAGAAGGTTACACCTTTGTCCCACTCTTAAGTAGGGTAGAACTCTTCACAAAATAGAATTTGTAAGCATGTTCCTTGGATACTCCTATTCAGTAAACATAATCTGAATGTTTGCCCTTCCCATGTTAATTACTTCTTCTTAGTAAACTGTGCCAAACTACATGTGCTTCATCCTGCAAATGTTATATATTTTTTTCAAATAATATTTTTCTTAAAGAGACTTTCTCTGTTTCTACATCTTATATTTGGAGCACTGTTTATTTCTTCTCTCGGTTATGACACAGTACTTAGTGAGAACCTTAACAGCACTTTCTCTGCCTAATTAATGTGCAAACTATTACAACCCCAATTTCCCTTTGATATGTCCAACCCTGAAACTATCAGACATAGCTGCAAGAATTCAGGGTATCAGTTGACTTTATATGTCCTGTTCAAGTTCATCTTCAGAATTATTTCATTGCCTACAACCAAGCACATTATTACTGTAAATTAAAAATAAATAAATAATAAATAAAAGTAAGCCTTTACAACAATAATATTAGAAACAGAAGTCTAAAATAATAAAAGGAACAAAGAAAGAGGTTAGTTCACTGTATGAGATACTAAAATCCACTTTGGCGAGGCATGCATTAAGGGACCCCTTAACATTCAGATTTGTATTTACTAATCAAAGCGACTGAAAGCAGAAGGATGTTTACAGTTTAGAAACCTTATCTACTAGATTGCATCTGTGACAGCAACAAATGAAAGACATTGCCAAATAATCTTCTTTTATGTTTTACAATCTACATGCAGACGAGTCATCTTTGCTTAGCAAACTAAAATATTGCAGTAATGCATGGAGTGCCCATATTCCTTTCCAAAACTGGAATAAAATACATTGTTTTAGCAAGAGAGCAAGCTATGAACCTCACAACAGTAAGTTGATAATATACAACAAATGTTTGTAATGCAACAAAGATGATCAAATTACAATCCTGTCTTGCTGCTTTGGCACTGAAAATAAATTGGCATAACAACATTAAAAGCACAGGGAGTGCCAGCACCAGCAGGAAAAAAGGAAAGCAAATATGAACAAGTAAACAGACTAATACACGAAGAAAGAAGAAAAGGAAACATTAAGGAAATCACATAAAACAAGCACAGTAATAACATAAAAGAAAGCAAGAGCAGATAAAGTAAACAAGTAAATAAATAAAATAGGATAAAGAACTGCACATAAAAACAAACAAACAAACAAATGAATAAAACTTGAAGAAATAAAAGTAAAAAACCGTCACACTCCAAATGAATGACTGCAGGTCAGTGAACCAGTTGCACCTGACAAGAAAAACATCCAGTGACATTCCACATTTTCCAGAAAGGTCATGAATAAGAATGAACCACAACTAAAGAAACAGGAAAAAATTTAAATTAGAAGCTCAAAAATATTACAACTATACGAAATGTCATGCAGTAAAAAGAAGAAAGTCTAGGAAAACAGTCTATGAGAGCATTATATTTGTTGAGGCATGCAGTGATATTCATGATGTCTTCCGTTTGACTCCTGGGGCCATAATTATTACTACACATGACACACCTCTCGAAGTTATAGCAAGTTCCAATAAGTAAGAATCTCATTATAACAAACTTCAGCAGAGGATGTGCATCTAGAGAAATGTCCACAAAACTAAATGTTTGGGGAAAAATATTGTCTGACCAGTGATGAGGGGTGGTGGATGGGATGCATATAGTGGATTATGGACCTCACTACTTTGTTGACCACACATGTAACACAGCATTACTAGTTAAACTAGCATAATGAATAAAGCAAGTAACATTACAATCCACTTCTTCATTTTTTGTTGTTTTGCAACTACTTTATAAGAGACTGGAAAGCATTTAAAATGTATACAATGTGTAACACATGAAAAAAAGCATCATACCAAATAATTTAGTATATTGATTGTATAATTCAGAATATTTGATTTAAATAGGGAGCAAAATTGTACTGACCCTTACATACTGGTACTTGTAAGTATAGTGCTATGGTTAGCAAGAGCTCAGCCGCAGTATCATCATTCCCCACGCTATAGGCACATGCTGCAAGCAGCAGCAGGAGCTACAAGCAGTGGCCATGAACTCAGTGTCTCTAATATGATGTAGCAATCCAAGTGCCTCTAGCTTAGAGTTCAGCAGATGTATATGGTCCTGCCTGTGTCACCCACCACCTACCACATCTATGTGCAGGTGTCATACTTCTCTGTGCTGGCAAGGCACTCACACCCATTTCTGCTATGTGACCTGACTGAGGTATGTGCACAACAAGCGGTCTGACCAGTTGGGGTGACATTGTGCCTACAGCATGTGTAGCCATTCTTGGATGAGGTGAAGAGGTAGCAGTATGTGATGGATTCACCATAGGCACACCAGATGCATGGGCTGATGGAGTCACCATAGGCACACCAGATGCATGGGATGATGGAGTCATCATAGACACACCAGATGCATAGGGTGATGGAGTCATCATAAACACAGCAGATGCATGGGCTGATGGAGTCAGCATAGGTACACCAGATGCATGGGATGATGAAGTTATCATAGACACACCAGATGCATGGGGTGATGGAGTCACCATAGACACACCAAGTGCATAGGATGATGGAGTCATCATAGACACACCAGATGCATAGAGTGATGGTTTTACCATAGGCACACTAGATACATGAGGCAATGGAGTCACCAGACATTCCAGATGCATGGGGTGATGGAGTTACCATAGGCACAACAGATGCATGGGATGATAGAGTCATCATAGACACACCTGATGTGTAGGGTGATGGAGTCACTATAGATGCACCAGATGTATGGGGTGATAGAATCACCATAAACACACTAGATGCATAGGGTGATAGAGTCACCAGAGACACACCAGATGAATGGGCTGATGGCATTGCTGTCTGTTTCTGGAGAGTGCAAACCGTTGACAGCTCTGCCTAAAGGAGTGCATTCAGCAGCCAGAACAGTGCATGTAATAACCACTGGAGTCATGCATTTCATAGTATAACCTGATGAAGCCATTGCTACAGTGCTGCAATGCAGCTGCTACTACACCTATCAGACCACACACAAAATGAATAAACCAGATGTTGTAGGTACAGCCCAGGAGCACAGTGAAACTGTGCCTGTAAACTGCACTGCAGTAGCTCGATATGGCATTGAAGGGATGCTGCAGCTGCATCAATGTCAAGTCTACCCTGTTGTACCCTATGTGGGTGATGCTGCAGTGAAAGTACTTTAGTAGGTACACTCCTAGGGTCCAGTGGTGGTTTAAGATCAGCCATCTAAGTGTCAACTTCAACAGACACAGAAGCTTCACTACTGTTTAGTAGAGACTGGCCAGGTGAGGTGGCCTGAACTAGTTTCCTTGTATTTGATTCTGTGTCATTTCCTGCATGGGAGTCCCCTGCAGGCCCTGTTACAGTCTCTTCCATGTATAGTCTGAACAGGCTATCATCTGTAACATTTCTGGAGGTGGACATGGTGGTAGTACACATGACAGGAGAAGGCCTTCCCATGCTTGCCCACTATGTCATCAATAGCACCTGTGGCAACTGCAGATACTACAACTCCACTTCTGGCAGTCTGGCTCACCACAGGAACCACACAGACCTGTAACGTGGTACATATGTGAGTGCCCATTTATTTCCACCACCCCCCCACCCCTAGATATGCTATAGTAGCAGAAACATACATATCTGCCCAAGCAGACTGTTGGACCACTGCAGGAGCTTAATGGTTTGTATCTGCAGAGGTTCTCTGACCAAAGGTAATTGGGAAGTGACAAAGGCTTCTTAGTACTGAACAGGGAAGCACATATAATGGAATGTAACATTGCTGTTGGGAAATTTGGGACTGGGAAGCAACTTACCCCTTCCATGAGGGTCCCAACATCCAGGCAACCTCGGACACATGAGCTGGAGATTTCACAGATGCAGGTGAGCAGCAGTAATTTCATTTTCTGGTAGCATCTAATCCTACTGGGGTTGCAGCCATGGTCCAGGAAAGCTTGCAGCAGCAGCATCCTACTTTTGCTTGAATTTAGAATTCTATATGCTGCAAGCGATACTTCTGCATTATTCTCTATGGCAGCTTAGTACATTAACATCAGCAACCAGTTCTGCCTAGCACAACTGTTTCTCTTCCTGATTTCCACTAAGGCTTGTGAGGAATGGACCTTCCTGCAATAGGGCATCAAGGAGGATCTGTGTTTCCTCTGGTAAAAAATGAAGCATCCTTCTCTTTCCAGACACAACATACACAATTCACCTACATATAAGGTATTATATACTGCGCAGCAAATATGCACAGATAAACATGAGGAAAGATATGTTCTGACAAGACAACACATCAGTGGCTGCAGACAGCCCAGTAAAATGTATGTCCTTCTTACTTTTAAGACCTCCAAGATACCTACAGATCTGTGAAATACATTACTGTATAGTGTTAACAGTGTATGATCTAATGCAAATGCATACTGGCATGCAAATGTTATTTAAACAAGATTCAGCATGCATGCATATACAATGAGCAACTAACTGCTAAAACCTTTATAAATCTCTATAGGTTTATATAATGCAGATATATCCAGTATGCTGTGGTATAGCATTCACATGATTAGTGACATACAAAATTGTTTCCTGCCAGAATATTACCATATCTTACATCAAGAGCAACTATGTTATATGGTGCTCCACTGGGCATACTGGTAGTGTGACTCACAGAAGGGGACATCACCTGATGGATGCTGGTACAGCATGCAAGTACAACAATGATAGCAGGAGCATTCCGGGTTTTTGAATAGATGGGCAGTGATGTATGCTTATTTGTGGACCACACACTCCTGTTACATGATATGTGTTTGCCCCATACCTCTGCCCAAAGGAAGATACCACACAAATGTGTTGGTGTGTATTGGGCAGTAGCTAACAGAACAAATGGGCATGCCACATTCAGGTGAGGAATGTTTCTATAAATCTCCAAAGGATGGAGCAGGAGCAGTTGTGGGGGGCACTCATGGGCAATGATCACAGGCACCCCGTGGTGCCACTGGGTTAGCATCCTGCAATACCCTGTCTAATATTCCTAATACATCCCTAGTTTCCATATAGTGAGTTTATTTAGTATGTACTCCTTTGATCTATAGATAGAATAAGTTGCTGCGATGGGGGATGCTGACCAGGAGCAGAACGAGCACCTCTTGCAATACACATTAAGTTCTCTAGAGCATCTCTAGATATACGTGCATATGTATGTTGTAATATATTGTATCTGACAGCTCAGCCTACACTGCACAACTGTTACACACATGTTATTAGGTGTAATGTGCTTGGCATCAAGTCAACGCAATGTTATGCATCTGTCTGTCTCACTCTGGCACTGCATTTTGTATGTTAATATGGTATGAGTGGCAGTGCCATGAAGCATAACTGGTACTGTGTCCCCACAATGGCAGATGCCTACCACACAGTGTATTTGTAACAGCACATTCTCTGCTTTGGCATGCACATGCAGCCTGCCTATATCAGTGCCCCTGGTGACACTAAGGCAGCTGCTGTGTTCAGGATATACATTTAAACAACTATCATATGTAGCCAGATAGCATGTTACTATTTATAGCTTGGTATACTTGTCTTGTAGATGATGTTGGCAGTGTGGGACTACAGTGTGTATTATGCCTGTGTTGTTTTATGTTTTTCACATGGGGATGTTCCTCACTGGGACCCTAGCAGTCGTAGGATGCCATGTACGTGAGTGTGAGTATGCACCAGGCTATCCGGGCACTTCTGCAGCAGATGCACCTGCTGGAGGACTTCCTGGTTAGTATCTGTATTAGAATTCAGGGTATTGAATTGTTCATTAGGATAATTTGTTGGGTTGTCCTACACCTACCTGATGACATGAGGTGTTCTAGTGTAGGGTGGTTGCAGTAAATCATGTGTTTAGGATGAACACCAACATCCTTGCTAAACATCATTTTGGAGTCTATTATCTGTGTCTGCCAGCCTCCTCCTAGGGTGGCCAGTGTCAGTGGACATTTCACACAGACCATAGCCCTCCCCTCCATGGCAGATAGTGATCCCATCTAACCACATGTATCCAGGAACATTGGCCACTGGGAGTACCTGTGCTGGCTCTGCCATCACAGGCAGTAATGTGCCTTAGAACTGCGGCCTCATTGTCCAGTGTAGCGCCCACATGGCATCAGTGGTCGTCATAGCAAGCATACCACTCCTGAAGGTTATTGGGCATACCAGTGATACAACTTTCCTAGATTACCTGTATATACTGTATACTGGGTATAGAGTGTATGTGCATTTTTGTAAGTTTATCACTGCATTTTTTCAAATGTTTTATTTAAGTTATGTAATTATTTTACGTTTGCATATTCATCTTGCTTATTTTTGCAGTCCCCCTTTTCATAGAATGTTTTTATAGTACATACCAATGCTATATGTCATCTGTATTTCATGTCCAGCCTTCAGCACCATCTGCATTTTGTGTCGAGCCATCAGCATTTGTATGATAGTGGGATTAGGATTAGGTGAAATGGTGTTCGTATCAGGCTGACTGTCAGAAAGTATTGTAAGGGAATAGTTCATGCCAGTGTGTTGCATGCCTTGATGTCCACAGCCCCCATGCCTTCTCTGCCAGGACTGCATACTGATTTTGTGCTTTCTTGTATTTCTGCATTGTCTGTCTCCCTTTGGACAGGAGTCAGTGCTGTTACAGTACTCTACCCATATTGCATATATCTGGTAAACAATTCGTTAACCTATTTATGTGTGCTAACATGCACTGATGTCTTTTTATGAACTGTGCTTATAAACTACATACAATGCCTACTATGCACACCTGTGCATCTTGTCTACATGAACGACCATGTACATTGCATTTGAACAGCCCAAACAATCGGTACTAATGCATTGCGCTATGCATTCAAAAAAATAAGGTGGGAGTTGACATCATCACAAATGAGAAAAAAGAGAGCTCCCTGCTTCCTTCCCATTTTCCAAGTATAGCCTTGTTATGCTGGGAAAGGTCCACTGTTTATTTTTTTATTTTATTAGAAAACCAAATGTGCAACATTATACAGAAAATAAATGGGTACTGCATAGAAAATATGTAGTTTGTATAATGCAGTTTCCGAAAAAAAGGAGGTTCTGCAATGTATGAAAAATACACTCAATTACAGCACATTTCATGACCACAACATAGTCATTTTTTTTTCCTTTTCCTCTGCCTTTTCCTGGCATGGCCTTTCATTATAGGTCTATTATTTTACTAAAGCAAACAAACACTTAGCAATGTTAAACAAGAGCTGAATTCTAAGCAGAAGTACACATAAAGTATCTAATTCAGTGTATTGTGCAACTGCATACAAACACACTCGCATGCGGACACACACACACACACACACACACACACACACACACACACACACACACACACACTACATCTATGAAATATGTACTTTGGTATCATTCAAAGGGCTCATTTCAGGATGTTCTTACTTTCTTGCCAGATTGCTTTGTTTTCTCGCCCTATACAGACACTAACACACCACATACACACACGTACATAAACATGTATACATACATACACATCCATGCACACACACACACACACACACACACACACACACACAGACTACTTCTGTCATTCTTTAATATTTTTATGATTCACTGAACATGGCACCAGTTCCTCTGTTCACTTACCACTTCTGAATGGTGCTTGAGTGGTTGGGCATTTCATGATCTCAAATTACAGTCAGTGACAATAGTGTCTGTCACCATTGAGTTACATCTGTAGAACCTGTAATTTGTAATGTGTCTTTTATTTAAATGGGGCTGTTATTATAACTTGGAGGAGGTTATACTTATTCTGTATTCAAGTGTTAGAAATTTTTCTGCTCTTTTGTAAGGGTACTAGAAGTAGGATTGTATATGCTAGTTGTATTCATTCTTTTACTTGTATGTGTTGTTTTACTTTCTGTTTGTAATCTCTAGAAGGAGCTGGTGCATGAAATTTTGTTTAGGCTAATTTTGTTTAGGCTACACATGTGTGGTCCTTAATGACAATAACGTTTACTTGGAATCTTTCAATCTTTAAATATTTGAAACTAGCAGTGAGACAGCTTAGGTGCTAATAAGAAGACAAATATCAGCAAAAAAAAAAAGTGTGTGGTGGGGGGTTACTGTTTCTGTACTTTAAACTATAAGGACCATTTTTTGTTACTGTAACATCAAATAAAATGCATTTTGAACATTCATTAACTTTGTGATACATTCACAGGTCATATAAAACAGATTAAAACATTTTATTATGTAATTTCTGTGGAAGATGAAACCAAATGAGGACAAATATGAAAGAAACACCCAGATACTTTACTGAAAAGTGGAGTCAAGGTGCAAGAATCCATTACCTTCCAAACAATATAGGATAAGGATAGAGAAAGAGTGATTCAGAAGCTGCATGGAGAACAAGAAGGATTTCTTTGTAGAAAGGGTAGTAAACTAGTGAAGCATCCTACCAAGAGAAAGTGGTTCAGGCTGATCCTCTTATGAGGTTTAATAATATATGATATACCATAAGGAATTCTGGAGTTTAGCTGATAGTGAGGCAAGGAGCTTATAGACATCTAAGTGACTTTATCAACTCAAATGAACACTGTGTGTGTGCCATAGGCCATTGACTGCCAGCGAGCTCTATATATTTGCTTTGAAACAGTTCATAAGGCAACCACCAGGCATAGCTCTCAACTGTCCAGATGTTTGCAGAATGTCCAGATTTTTGCCTCATATTTTTAGTTTGTTCCTCAAAAATGTGTTTTTCTGGCAAATCACTGAGGACTGGTTATTAGATAAGGGTATGCATTTGAGTTTCACTTTATAGCTTTCAGAAAGTGCATGTTAACACAAATCCTATTATTCTAGCAACTTTCTAAGTTTGTAACAGCAATATTTAAAATCTGTCCCTATATTTGGGCCTTTGTCACCATTATTTTAGGCTCTGTCCAGATTTCTTACTGTAAGATGTTGAGAGGTATGCCACCAGGATATTAGAGTTCCTGTAGGTTCTGATCTATGCACATAGTTTGAGTCTCACTTTTAATCATGTAATGTGCAGCTTCATATTGAGATACTGTGTAATCTTTGTAATTGAAATTTTTATTGGCTGAGTTGATGGAGCAAAGTCTGGAGAATGAGAAGAAAACAAAGCAGCAATGTGACTACTAACATTACAGACTGTACCTTCAAGCTGTCATAGATTCATTCTGAAGTACTAGGCTAGCTGCCTTTGTGGGCTGTTTTAAATTTAGCCAATTTCCCTTTTGGTGCATGAATTAACCTATCCTCTCTGATGTTAGACTGTTCTTACCCATCCCGTGGTTGATACTTATATATTACCCCTAGTGATAATAACTGAGATCATACCATGGATAATCTGAGGGGACCCATGCATGATATAAAGCGTTTAGGAGCTGTCTCTATCTATTAATAATATAGAATGCAGTCCTGGGGTAAATTTTCTATTACCCATCCACAGAGCCAGGTTGTACTTGATTATGAACAGGGAAGAACTTTGTTTCATGTGAATGGAGAGTCTGTTCCAGAGCAGTAGTATTTTCTGTGACATATACCTGTCCCTTCAAACCATTCAGTTGATGTTACAAAAGATTAGATACCCAGGCTGTGTATTTCTGATGCCATTTGAATACCTGATTTGCAGTAGTCCCATCAGTATTGAGTTGTAAGATGCTTTGTATGCCAGACGCAGGTCACCTCTTAGCAGTCTGCAAAATACGAACTACAGTGACAGGCCTTTGAGTTGGTCCATATAGGACATCATTTTTACGTCTCACATTTTTTAGTAAGGTATCTCTCTGGGTGTTCCAAGTGTTGCATGTGTATAGGCAGATACATGCCAAAGGGAGCATTATACTCAAAAATTAGCCTAATGAGGGCCACATAAAGGAGGATAATGACATCCCTGGGGCAAGACACAATCCTTTTGTTAATAAGCTGGGCAATATAGAAGGATTTTCTTACAACACCAGACACATGTTGATCAAATGTTAGGTCACTGTCTACATAAGTTCACAAAACCTGAACAAATGGGTCGACTCTTACGGGCATATTGTTAATGTGGTAGTTCCTCAGGGTCGATGACTTCCCAAAGCATATGATAATGCATTTTTTCGCATTTAATTTTATTCCATGATTTTGGTACCAGTTATTTGTTTGGGACAAACCTTTCTGTAGGATGACCACGTTATTTAGGGATTCAATTACTGCTCCTAGCTTGCAGTCATTTGCAGACTTAGTCAACCAGAGCTCTTTGGTATTGACTTTGACTTCAGAGAATTAGATTCCAAATAGGACAGGTCTCTGCACTGAACCCTGGGGGGGGGGGGGGGGGTTTGGGGCACCACTGATGACTGGTCTCTGTGAAGGCAGCTTCTCCTCTTTTGACCTCTTGCATCCTATTTGTGAGCCAGTTGGCAACCCAGCAAGTGATACAGAGGGTTTATTCCCAGTTCATTTAGCTTTTCTACTATGTCTTAAATTGTGTCAAAAACTCTGATCAGGTTGAAATATGCGGTGTGTACCATTTTACTATCATCCATTGCTTTAGTAACCTTATCAAAACAAGTCCACCAGTTTGAGTAAGCATGAACTGCCCTTGATGAATCCATACTGGGATGGGTCCAGTGTTTGGAGGTTCCCTATGCCCTTGTTGATTACATCTATGACAAGTCTTTCCATTGGTTTGCATATGAGGCTAATCAGACTTATAGCTCTGTAATTGCCTGGATCTGTGGTAGCTCTTTCCTTATGCAGAGGAATGACTATAGCTGTTCTCCATTCACTTGGCATAAAACCTGTCTATTAGTTATGCTCTGCATGCTCTGACTACAAGACATTCTTGCGAAAGGCATGGAAATGTAGAGTAGAATAAACACAATGGCATGCGAAACAGTGAGGTGCATCTCCTTAATGCTGTAAGTGGCCAATCTGGATGTAGAAAGGCAACATTTGTAAACAGCAACTCTGACTCTAACTTACACAGTGGGAGGTACTTTGTATGTCTGAAGCTCCCATGTGCTGTGTATTGTAGATACTCCAGACAATCTTGAACAGCACTACATATGGTTCCCTACATATCAGAAAGGAAGTACACTCTGGCAATATATTGCAGGCCTTGGGGTATCTTACTGTTGTCTGGATACAACCACCTTTGTACATTACACATCTTACTTACGAATCTCACCCACCATAAACGGATAGGGAACATTTCTATATAAAAAGATGTAAATGATTTACTAAATTGTCACATCAGTAAAATTATGATAGCTCCTCTGTGTCTCCTCTTCTTTTCCCCATCATCACCTCATCTTATCTTCCATTCTGTGGCCTTCCTCTGTTTCCTGTTGTTTCACTACTCTCTGTCTCTTCCCCCCCCCTCTCTCCACTGCTTGATCATTATTTTTGGTGGTAGTCTGTCCATCTTTATGAAGGATATATTTTCAATGATATTTGTGTACAGAAATGTATACCATTTGAAGAAGGTAGGGGAAATTCCTGTTTTTCTATGGTGTAGTAACATCAGCGTTTGTTATATTAGTTAAAAGGATGCAAGGGGTAAAGTCTCCCCAACAGACTATAGTGGCTTTGTTCTTTACAAGAACACAGCCTTGGAACCTTTTTTGTGCTTTTAGTAGAGTGGAATTTACATGCTCTGTTTTCTCCTGATTACATATCGTCCCTTCATTTCCTCTAAGATTACCTCATCTCTCTCATCACTGTATACTTAACCCAGATTCAGTAACAGCTACACAAAGTGTAGCTATTGCGTTGGCAGTGTGACGCTCCACCACCATGATGGCGCACTAGTTGGTATTCATGGAATGGCTCTACATGATGCGTACTGCTGCCAAACAAAGGGAAATGCAGAATATGGTAATGAAACCATAAAGAGCGGAAGTACATGCTAGAACACAGGCATGATTACACTTAGCAAAAAACATGCTAGGGACTGATGCTGCTATTATTATGCTGAATGTGCAACAGACATTAAATCAGGGTCCTGCTGCTGCTGCTGCTGCCAGATTGAGGGCAAGAAGAAGAAGAAGGCTGTTCAGACCATACCTCTCAACTGTCCAGATTTTGCAGAATATTCTGCTTTTTCCCTCAAAATTTTGATCTGTTCCCCGTAATATTTGTGTTTTTTTTTAGCCATATCACTGGATCATTTCAGGATTTAACTCACTAAAGAATTACATACTTTTGTGAAAATGCATCTTAACACAAACCCTATTATTCTAGCACATTTCTAAGTTTAACAGAACAATATTTCAAAGCTGTCCCTATTTTTGTGCCATTGTCCCCCATTATGTCATGTTTTGTCCAGATATCTTGCCCTAAGAGGTTGAGAGGTATTGACTTATCATGGACTGCATGACACAGAAATTACTGAGAGATACAGGGTGGACAGGGCAATGCTGGAGGTAATATGTAACCTCTGCCACCCCCACTCAGGCCCCTGGGAAATTGTGGAGAACCCATCTCAGTGGTAAGAACAGTATATGGAGCATTATATGTACTAGCTATTGCTACTTTCCCAATACTCACAGGATATATATTAGGGGTGTCACAGGCATCAATCTCTAGAATACTACATCAGTGTTTTAAATGTAATGTTACTATATACAAGGTATCGCATCTGTTTCCCATGATCCCTAACAGGAAAGAGCAAGAACCATGCAGGAATTCTATGCAGTAGCATACTTCCCTGAAGTGTCTGGGGCCATAAACTGCAGACACATAAAAATACACACCCCACCAGGCAAACGGGAAGAGGTACATAAACAAAAAAGGTTTCCACTCTGTAAACTCCGTCTGTAATGCCAAAGAGATCATCTACAAGGTCTGTACAGGTAACCCAGACAGTTTTCATGACTCACACATATGGCACACTTGTCAGCTGTACATCTGGTTTGCTAGGGGTGACATTCCTGAAGGTAATCTAGTGGGGGGATGCAGGTTATGCACTGAAGCCCTGGCTCATGACACCCATGAGAAACCCACAAACTCCACTGAGGAAGGAAACAGTGAGGGTCACACTCAAACTAGAAATACCATAGAAGTGGGTTTGGTTTGTTTAAATCAAGCTTCTAGACACTGCACTGCAGTATGACCCAGGCACCTCTGTCAAAATACTTACAGGTTGTTACTAAAGACGTGAGTGTGAGCAAGTAAGAAACACATGTATCTATTAGAGTATACAGTGTTCAGGGCCAGTAACAACAGGTGTATAGCACAAAACAGTACTGTTTATATAGTTTGCATGTGTGTGATGTGCTATTGATAAGTGGATTTATTTTCAATGTAGGTGGGTCTGCATGAACACAATAAATCACTGTGCTAGTACTATGTCCTGGCATCTCAGACAGGTGTGAGTTGTGCATGGTAGAATAGCCAGTTCAGCATCATCACCCTCGACCACCTCTGCCAGGACTTGCACTGCAACGTCTACTGCCCTGCCTAGAAGTCAGGGTGCTACATGAATGTGCTGGATAAGCTCTCCTCACACTACCTTCAGGATGGTGACCCTGTGGCCTACCACTTCTGGGTGTGGGCACTGCAATCACTGACAGACCTGTGGATGTAGTGTCACTACAAGAATGGGATTTTGCATGGCCATGTTTGCTAACACCAGAAGATGTAGCAGGTCTCCCGCCATGTGGATGTCCACCCTCCCCCAACAGACATTCCATCACAGACACTAACTAATCCAGTGTGTTGTTTAGGATCCCCTTCACTTCACCGAAACGCTAGAAGACCGACACACTACAGAAGGAGACGAGAAGACCGACGACTCAGATGACCGACAAGGTGAGAACCCGACGGACTCGGTAAGTGTGCGATAGAGTGAGGGATTTAGTGTTAGGGAGCGGACAGGTAAGTGTGCGATAGTGAGGGACTGTAGTTTTAGGGGCGGGTTAAGTGAGTTAGGGTTAGGGTGCGGGTAGGGTAAGTGTGCGATAGTGACGGACTATATGTTTAAGGGTGGGTTAAGTGAGTTAGGGTTAGGGTGCAGGTAGGGTGTGTGTGCAATAGTGACGGACTGTAGGTTTAGGGGTGGGTTAAGTGAGTTAGGTTTAGGGTGCGGGTAGGGTAAGTGTGCAGTTGTGTCGGACCTTAGGGTTAGGGTTTGGGTTAAGGTTAGTGCATGTATGGTTGTGTGTATTGTCGGTATTGTGTGTTGTCGGTCTTTTGGTGTCGGTGTTTTGTGTGTCGGCATTGTGGCGTGTCGGTGTAGTGAAGGGGATCCGTTGTTTATCCTGTCCAAGGAGTTGCCCACATGGTTCAGGACGTCACTCACAGGAAGTACCAACCAGCTTTGCAACCAGAGCAACCACACTACACTGATTAATGGTGTCACCCTCAACCTGTCCCATATCAGAGGTCCAACACAAAAGAACCAACCGCAAGAAAACCTGAGCTGCAGTAAGAAACCATGCAAATCGACAATAAAAAAATATTTATTGCATAGAACAATAATTAAGTGCTTTCAGCGGTGTGTAACAAACAACTTCATCAGAATGACAAACTCAGGTTGTAAACTATATTTAAACTTCCTGCCTAAATCACATGTGCATATGATGACCAAGACCAATAAGAGCAAAGTACTAACTTAAAGAAGCCTCCACCACATATATAAAACATTTAAAAAAAACTCATACCTTTGTATTGCTTATTCTAAGATACATTCAATAAACGTGGCAATAACTGCCCTGTTAAAATCAAGCCAAATATGGGTGCAGTTTTAAAACACTAGCTATTGACAAAGATTCATTAAGTCCTGGATAAATGCATGTGCTCAACTTAATATACCAGGTTAATTCTCTAAATTTGATCAAATCAGCCCAAGCCCCCCCCCCCCAGGATCTTTCTCCACACTATCAAGTCCAAAAAATAAAAAAAACTATACATGGGATTATTGGATATATGCTTGTATAAGGAATTGTTAATGTCCTTACATCTGACATCATAAAGGTGTCTATAAATGCAATCTTTACATTTCCTCTGTGTTTTCCCCATATAAAAGCAAGGGCATTGCTGGCACTTGGCTAAATAAACCAAGCCAGTTGAGTTACAAGTACAGCAAAATGGGTTTTTTATAAAAAATTCCACCATTACACCTTCGCTCTCTAAAATAAACCTAGATTGGGGGGCAAAATCCACATTTGAAGATATTTAAAAAACACCAACCAGAATCCAGATGTAGGAGCCTCCAAATACCAAAAGGAGTTACACAGATAAAAAAAAAACACTTTAATAAGTCAACAGTATAAAAATTGTAGATCATACAGAGAAAAAAATGATAAGCACTTTTGTCCTAAAGAAATATAACTTTGGTCTTCATCAGAACAAAATTCAAAATGAAGGGAGGATTTAAATAGGAGCAGATCACAAAAATGGAGGCTAAATTAAAAGTTGTAAAGACCCAAATTCAAGCTTACATAGAAGGTATAGCTGCTGTCACAAAAGAACAACATGTGAAGTTATTCCCTTGAGCGCTAAGTAAATAGGTTTGTAATACATTTAAATAGAAAAGACATAACATAACATTTAAGTTGAAAAGTGTATTAATAAGCAAGTAATAAATAATTATGAGTTCAAATAAATATAACACTTAAATATATAAAAATGTGTTACCCATGTTTTACCACTTCTTGAATAAAAATGTTGTATGTAAAAGTATTGTCAATTCTGTGCCAAGATAAAATAGAATAAAGTACTACTTCACAAAACTGTACTTAGAGTTTGGCTACTCTTAATTTTAAAACTGGATATACTGAAATGCACTCACATGCTCATGTGTTCAGCATCCACATTTAGCCCTTGTTAGCACTGTTGGGCCTTATACTGTAATGCATGAATGGCATCCACCACAGTTACAATGTGTCCATTTACAGTGGGAGCAGCCTCCACCATCCCTTTTATCTCAGATTGTTTACAACCCATACATCTGATGTAATAAGTTAGCATAGGTGGAGTGTCACAGTTGTGTTAAGACTTCCATTGCAGTGCTTGTGGTTCATCCACATGTCATTAGTTGGTAGAGTCACATAGATTGCTGTTCAGATCCTAAAAGGGCAACATTACATGAATGTACTGATGTTACATAAGCACCATAGTATCTAGTTACTCTTATCCATTTTTATATTGGACAATGATATACTTTATCATCACAGGTTGTGACTGCATGGCAGTAAATTGGTTATTTAGGGTATGTCATGCTGTGATAGCACCTGTTGCATGTGCATTGATTACTGGCTTGTACAGCATACCTACACAGACTGTGGTTCAGTTCTGGGACTGTGTAACATACAATGGAAACAGCTTCCTTGTCAAAGAAGCATTGATATTGTTTTGCTCACTGCTGTGTGGGCAATAACATGTGTAGCCCCGTTCCAGCATTCTAACTAAAATCCAGTTGTTCATATTATATTGATAACTCCTTTCTTAATACACATGTTCAATTCAGTTATTTGTGATAGCCTCCAATACTATCTGATGTGGAACAGAAGGTTAATACAGAGGTCTGGAGAGAGCCTAGTATAATATGCAGGGAGTTTCAGCAAAGAAAAAATTAAGAGAACCTGAAATAAAATCAGCCAGAAAAGGTGAAGAAAAAACACTGGCTGGGAAGAATGTTGCAGCTGTCCAGCAAATAGCAGTTCAAGCTTCAGTTTTGGTATAATAGATGGCTTCCAGTAATTTAGAGGAAAAAAATAAAGCAAATGTACTCAGAGGTGATTACAATAAAGGAAACATTGAAGGAATAATTCAACTCATATAAAAAAGCTGGAAAAACAAAAGAAGCTTCAACTACCTATTTAGGTGAACTGATTAAACGACAAAAATCAGAGGCTAAAATGAAAAGAAGGCTGGCTGAGTATGAGAATTCTCAAGAAGAGATGTTTCAAAATATAGTGGAGTTAGAAGACAGGGCAGAAAGAGAAAAAACTGAGATTTTCTGCTGTACCAGAGAAACTAGAAAGTAAAGACTGTATTACGTTTATGAAAGCACAAAAAGAAATTGGACTAGTATTCCACAACAGGTTTTGTTAACTGAAAGGGCATATTGAGTGTATGTTCCAAATCTGGCCTTGAGAATGTATCCAAGACATGCATTAGTAAAGATGTAATCATACCAGCAAAAAGAGTTAATCCTGATAAAACTGTGGTGGAAGGAAAAAAGTATTAAAAATTGGAGACAGCAGTGTGTTTATAGAAAAGCATTATTTACTGTACATCAGGCAGAAGATAATTACATTTATCCCAGAAATCCTGGAATGTTGAGAGGCACGTGTGAGATTTAAGCTACTATATCTAGTTGTCTTCAGAATAGTTTTCATGGAGGATCAATGGCATTTTTGGGTGCAGGACAGGCTAAGGAGAAAATAAAGTTTACCCAATAAAAACTGAGCTAGGAAACTGAAAGGGACTTTGCTTCTCATTCTCCTGAAAAAAGCTGACAGAGGGACTTTCCCAGTGAAAATTTTCCCAATGCTCCAAGGAAAATGCCTGAGAGAAAGAAAAAAAATGCAGTAGTTAACTAGAAGAATCAGGAGTACTTTGAACTTGAACCAGAGTTTGGTGTTTGGAGATGGGGATGAAAACAAAGGCAACCAGTAACACTGAAATTAGTAAATAAATGGAATACTATAAAGCATCAATCACACTAGTGAAATATGCCTTTGCAAGAAAAAGTGGCTGAAAAATGTACTTTTGATTACTTTGTTAAACTTGTAAGTGGAATATAAAACAATAAAAGAACATTAAAAGGGAAAGAAAAGTAAATGTAATTTTGTTCTTATTAGTATTTCAATAAAACATTCCATGACATAAACTGCATGTTATATATAGTAAAGCAGTTTTGAGTCGTGTGTGTAGTAAGGGGTATTTTAAATGTGGGGGGAATCTTTTCAGTGACTGTTGTATGTGTTAAAGATATTAAAGTAACAAGTACTTTTTCAGTTTTAAGAAATATAGCCATTACAGTATAACAATAAAAGAAAGGCTAGAAAAAGCAACTTTAATCTTAACATACTGTGATCTTGGGCTGCTAGAATGGGGTGTAAAAGTGCACTGATTATATAATATGTAGAATTAAGATATTTTCTATTATTTTCACCTGGATGAAGGTCTAGATTAATGTCCTTGGCTTAAGCAATAAACAAGAGTTTTTTGTCAGTAAATGAAATTGAAAATTAAGACAAAATTATGAAAACCATGTAAAATGCTGTTTTTTTGCATCTGCAAAGATATTAGCTTGTTTTTTTTTTTCCTTTAGCAAATGTTCAGTGGGAGTCAAGAAGTCTGCAGCTGAAGGCAGTTGTGCAATGTTTTCAGTGAAATTTACAAAGATTCAATGCTGACTTTTTTACATGGACACAAGCTGCCTGCAGGTGCAAACAATTAATCTTGAGAGTTCTGAGGATTCTTAAGATCATAGGATCATAGGACTTTACTAGGCTATCAACCCGGAGGTCATTTCAAGCCTAGCTCTTTCATCCCAATGTAATACCATAAATACGTTAGTAAAATACCCAGTATTGGATTTAGTAATGACTGCCCATATCCAGGAGGGTTGTGGGTGCTATCCCGGGTAAGAATTCATGGTACCCCATCCACTCATCCAGGTTCCTTTTGAATAGTGTCATAGAGGTCCTCTGTTTCACATGAATTGGTAGCCTATTCCAAAGACGCGGCAGTCACTGGGAGACAAATCGGTCCATCTTTGCCGAGGGAAATGCTAAACTTAAGGGCACAATGGCAAGTAGTTCAGTGAAAAATGAAGTTTGAAATTATGGGAAGTGAATAAGAGATAACAGTCCCACTAGCAGCCTTAATACTTTAATGCATTTAATACAACAGTGTACAACTTAGTTATGTTTAAAGACAACCAATACACTTTTTCTTAGGGCTAAAAGTTAATGTTTTCTGAAAGCATATAAGCTGTTTTTTTTACATCTGGGAAGGGAATAGAGACATGAAAAGAATGGACAGCAAGCAGTGTATATGGGACCACAGCTGTGTTATATGTGCTTTAGCATGGATAACCTTACTTTTAGGTGAGGCAATGTCTGTGGGTGTAGCTGTCAATTTGGGGCAATTGTTCCTATATTGAGGGTTAAAGTTTATTTTTTTGAAGATGTGCATAGCTTTGGGTGTTTGTTCTAAAATAACAGGGTGGGGCATTCTGAAAATATTTCTAGTTTTTTTTTTGTTTGAGGGTTTTCATTAAAACACAAAGTCTTGAAAATGTGACATTGTTTCAAATGGAGATGAGACAAAACAACTGTATAAAAATGAGCCTGCCAAACATTAGTATAGGTGTGCTAAAATTGAAAATACACATAAAAACTGTCAGGTGTAATACGTGGGAACAATGGTTTTTTTTTATCATAATGGCTGCACTATCTGTATTATCCTGGAATGTAAATGATCTTACAGGTATAGGCAAAAAGGAAAGAGTATTGAACTATATTAAGAAATGCAGAGTGCAAATAGCAATGCTGCAGGAGATACATTTGGAAAAACTGAGCACATGACTTTGACAAAGAAAGGATTTCAAGATGGATATTCAGCAGAATATCATGGAGAAAGTAAAAAGGGGAATATTTATACTAATTGCTAGAGGGGGATCCAATAGTGATAGAAGAGAAAAACAGACAATAATAAAAGATTTGTGACAGTAAGGTGCTATTGGTATGCATTCATATTAAATCAAAAACTGCTACTATAGAGCTTAAGACAATTTTGGGAGAAATAATCAGCTTTCAGCAGGGAATATTATTTATTTGTGAGAATTTGGTTTGTAATAGTGAAGATGTATCAGGGGACCTAGAAGGGAAAATATAACAAAAGAGGGTAAATGTCTGAATACATTTATGAAAATATTGGGTATGGAAGATGTAAATTCAATAGTAGGAACTTGGACAGAATTTACATATTACTCCCAAGGTACAATAACTGGGCTAGACTAGATAGAAATTATATTTCACAGGAACATATGCATTTTATTGAAAGTTTTGGCACACATCAAATAACTATTTCAGATCATACACCAATAAGAACTAAGATAAAATGAAGGGTGGTGATGTAAAAATTAGACACTGGTGCTTTCCTGCCTACCTGTTAAAAAGAGAGGAATTTAAGAAATGGGTAGTGGAAATTATTTGTGAGTTATTAGGAAAGATATAAATTTCTTCAGAACCTATAGCTAGTGAGTGGGATAAAATGAAAATGGAGCTTAAAATAGGGTAGAAATAAAAGACAAAGAGATATGGTTATGAAGTAATAGGAATTACTTAGAGGGGCTGACAAAGGTTAAAGTACTGCAGAATAAGGGAAATGCTGAAGAGAAAATAATGAGTATTTGGATAATATGTATGAGTTTAGAAAGATTGCTGTTAAGCAACTATTTTTGATAATAACTCAGGTGCACACAATCTTTTATCATAACAACTTGGGCAACATAAAGTAGAAAGGGTTGTCTCCAAACATAGGGAGCCTATAACAAGAAAACTAACCAGAGATCCTGTAGAGGTATTAGAGATATTGCAGAAATTTTATGAAAATATGTATAAAGCAGAGAAATGTGGAAATCAAGAAAGAGCACAAATGGAAATATTTATGGAGGACTTAATTTTGCCAAGCTTAGATGCAGATGACACTCAGATGCAGATGATAATCAACAACTAACAAATAAGATAGAAGGAAATGAGATAAAAACAGTGATGTATAATCCAGTAACAGATGGTATTCCTGTGGAAGCTTAGAATTAGGAAGAAAGAAAGAAAGTGATAAAGATCAGGGAAATTTTATTTAACAGTATTTTAAAAGGTGGGGAAGAACCAACATCTTGGAAGAAAATTATGGAGGCTGTATTACCTAAAGATGGTGAAGACCCATCAGATTCAGCTTCATATAGGCCCATTTTGATTCTAAGCCACAATTATAAACTGCTTATGTTTATAATGGTTAAAAGAATGGTAAGGGTATTGCCACAATTGATAGATATCAATCAATGTGGTTTTGTGGAGTGGAAGCAAACATTTGACAACATTAATAGAATAAGAATGAAAACAAAAAGAGGGAAGCAGAACATAAGAAAACACCACTGTTGTTAGTGGTTCTTGATGCAGAGAAAGCATTCAAAAGAATAATCTGAGGTTTCCTGAGTAAAGCAATGGAAGCATTCGCATTCCCTGATACAATAATAATGTTGATTAGAATGATATATAAAGGACTAGAGGCAAGAATTAAAGTGGGAGAGTTCCTCTCTGATAAGTTGTGTTTGAGCAGAGGAAGCAGGCAGGGTTGTCCTCTTCCCCTTTGTTATTTGCTTTATATTTAGAGCCACTGGCAATGAAAATAAGGGACTCAGAAATGCAAGGATATAATTGGTATGGTAATCGAGAAAAGTTGGCTTTATTTGCAAATTATATTATTTTGTACTTGATAAAGCCAGAAAAAGGATGTTTCAGTATTGTGGAACATTTTGAGATAGTTTCAAGTCTTTTTGGGGAATACAATTAATGAAGATAAAGCAACGGCTATAGCTAAAAATTATGCACCTACACATGAATTGGTTCAGCAATACCCATAGTTATGGGGATACAATAAGATGAAGTATTTAGGAGTATGGCTTAAAAAAGCTTCTGCTATGGCAGCTAAGGATATGTAGAAGACACTAAACAAAAACAACTAAACAAAAGATAATACAAAAACTGATAAATCGGAAGCTCTTGTTTATGGATACAGATAGTAAGATACAATCAGTGAAAACATTTTTTGTTCCCTTATTTTTGTTCCTTTAATGTTATATACAAGTCAGACATATTTTAATCAACCACATGAGAAGTAACGGACAATAATTAATAAAGAGTTGAAGTAATTTATCTGGGAGGAGAACAGGACAAGAGTTAACTGAGATAAGCTGATCCTTCCAATAGAGCAAGGTGGTATATGATTTCCTGATTTGAGGGGATATTTTAGAGCTACACAATTAAGGATCATATACATAACACAAGCAGAAGGTTATAATTCAAAATGGAAAGGGATGATGATGAAACAGAGGGGAAGCTCAAGAAACAAAGACAGAATGGGGATTTTGAATGCAGACATTTAAGGAGAATAGCAATAATCATGCAGAATATTATATTCATAAAATAGCAGAAAGTATTCTAAGAACTAAGCCATCACAGGAATGGAGAAAGGAGATTTTGCCATTATGGATGACTGCAAGTGGGGTACACAAAATAGGCAAAAGGAGGCTGGAATTTACTGCAGAAAACTGGCAATGGAACCAAGGCATTGGGATCAAATAACTAGAGAGGGATAGGTAATAGAGCCATATAGGCCAATAAGACATTTGGACTGCAGGTTAGAAACTGCCTTCCCTACTAGGGATTGTTATCAGAATATAGGCAAACAGACATGGATAGGGGAATCTTAAGTGAACCATCTAGTCTGGTTGAGTTTTTTGTCATATCTAGACTAGAAGTTGCTGTCCAAAAAAAGGGATAATTAGTAGGGCATATAACATTTTGCACAATAACTATAAGTATCATTCAGAGGTGGTTAGAAAACATTAAGAAAGAGACTGACAAAGCAATTTCCAAGAGAACAATGGGTGGACATACATATGGCTCCCAAGTATGCAAAAAGTCCAGAAGGTTTAGGATCTTTGCTTGGAAGTGTTTGCATAGGTGTTTTTATGCCCTAAGCAGACTTCAAATAATTTTTCTTCAGGTAGTTAGCAAATGTTGGAGGTGTGATGGGGGCATATCCGCAACTGAAACATGCACAGAGGTTCCTTACTGATATAATACAGTGTAACTAACATGTCCTATGCAGACCACCTCAAGACCCTATCTGTGTATTCTGCTTCCTATAGGCTGTTGAGGGGACATCTATGCCTGGTATACTAGGCATTGTCATAGCCCACTCTGATGGACCTCCTGCATATCCACAAAACAAAGAGTACCAGAATAACCCATTCTAAAGACTTAAATCTTGCCTGTGATATAAATAGTATCTGTTGGAGAGACATGTTTGTATCATAGAGACTACCCCTTCTCTGGAATAGGCTTCCCATCCATGTGAAGCAGAGTTCCTCCCTAAGCCAATTCAAGTATAACTTGGGCAATTGGATGGGGAACAGGAAATTCATCCATGGATTGGCACGTATGTCTCTAATGGACACAGTTTCACCTCCCAAGCCCCTGCTTACAATTTTCAAAGGTACTAGAACTTGTCAGAGATTTGTGATGCATGGATAGGCTTAAAAAGGTCCTTATGGTCATTAGCCAGGTAAACACCTATGAAACTATGAACCTATGGAAAAAGAGGTGACTGGGATCATATGCTTTGGGAGTATAATGAATTGGCAGATTTTAAAAACTCACCAGGGAATATTTTGTTAAAAATATTGAGTGAGCAAATGGTTGTAACTAAGGAAATTATTCTTTTGAGCTGGGACACAGGCTCTAAATTGCCTAGACATATTAAGGCCTTATTAATTTTAATTCTGGTGGCTGCCAAAAATCATTTACTAGAAAATGGAAATCAAAGTCTAAGCCAAGTATATTTGAAGTATGAAGTATTATAAAAGAGATGAACAAACTGGAAGTGTTACCTTTAGAAAAAGTTAGAAGCAAATTACAAAGACGTAAATGGAAACTGTGGGAATAATACATGCAGAATAGTATGCAGGAGTAGGAGAAGTGAGTTTTAAGGGAAGGCAGGAATTCAGCAATTTATGTAATGGTGGACTGATGATAGTTACAAATAAAAGATATGTGATGTATGATGTTTGTAAATGGGAAAATGTTAATATGTTTTTTCCTTTTCTGTTAATGTTTATTTGTCTAAGTCTTAAGTGATAATTTAACAAATTTGTTTAAAGAAAAAAAAAAAGATTAAAAAGTCACTAAAAGGGAATGAGGGTTGGAGAAGACACCATCCCCACCAATTCTGAATTCAAATTCTTCTCTTGCACAGGTATAACATATAAATAGTAGAAAGAAAGGATGAATCCTTCCACCCCAAAAGCCTGTCCATTTTGGCATAAGGCTCAGCCTGTGAGTCCTCAGGGGTTCTCACTGCCTGTCTTAAGGAGCTGTCCATCCCTGTCAGTTCACTTCTACCCACCAGTTGTAGTTTGGCCAAAAACAGATTTTTTTTTTCATATATTCTTAGAGCCTTTCTTCATAAGCTAACTCTCCAGTGCCTAATCTTCCTTTTCTAAATCCAAAATGTAGACTTTGATATGTTTATATATCAAACTGCTTCTACTGGAGCAGAGAGGCTCACCAACACAGTCTGCTAAGCAGGCACCATACCAAAGGTCTCACTTCCCTACTACTTTCATTCTTTCCAGCTTTCTTCTGTACTATTTATTTATTTATTTTATTTTACATTTGTTGACTGGGCTAGTCTAGCTGGATATATTTCCATTTTCAGTAGAGGCCCGGGGAGAAAAGCTCCACAGAGTATACAGAAAAAAACATACAGCATATGAAAGTCAATACAACATAAACAGCAGGGTAAATGTAAAGACAATAAAGAAAAGTTAGCAGGCAGAAACATTTTACAAATAGGAACTAATATCATTACCTATAAACAAACTAAATAAAGAGAAGCAGAAATCAGGGAAAGGTGAGTTAGGAAGTAAGAAGAAGATATTTTTGAAAAAAAAGGGAAGGAAAGAAAAAAAAACAAATATATAGTAGGGAGGAGAAATGGGAGGAAAGTAAGAAGAGGAGAGTAAAGTAAAAAAGAAAAAGACAAGAAAGGATTAAACAAACTTTCAGCGAAGAGGAAAAGAGATAAGTTAAAAATAGAGATAGTTGTTCATGGAAGAGGGAGAGAGATGCGGGGGAAGTAAAGAGACAGAGAAGGGGTAGAATTATTTAGTCAGGTTTAGTGCAGGAACAGAGCCAGTGACTTTTCAAGTGTTCTTTTATTCTTTGTTTGAAGAGAGGCAGTGATGAGGTTAGTGTTATGTCACTGGGTAGTAGATTCCAGTTTCTTCCTACTGTACTACAATTAGCTGTCTCTCCCACATTGTCTTACTAAGTCTAAGACCTAAGACTGGTTTCACTGTAGTCTTATCTCTCTTGCAGACTCAATTCCCTTGATGACTTAGTCTCCCATTTTCAAAACCCTCTTCTTTCTCCACGCTTTGCCTCTTGCCTTCTACACTTCCTGTCCCATGTGCACACCCCTCCTATCTACAGCCTGTCTTCCTCCATTTCCATCAGTCAGGTCCTTCTCATTGATTGTGATGCATCTGATCCCTTTTTCATCCTTCTTGCAATCTTCCTATAAGCTTTATCTATGTTCCTGATCATGTCACCATTTGTGCCTCCCATCTGATAAAGCACCCCTCCCTACTGACCTCCCTTCTCCTCTTCTCATTGTACTGGATCCTTCATAACCACCTCTGGCTCCATCTCCTCTTTATCACATCAGTGCTGTCCGAATCTGTTCTTCTACCTTCAACTCCTTCACTTTCTTCTGTTTAATGACTACATCTCCCACTTTCTCCATTTAGACTTTATTTTGTTCCACATATATTACCTGCTGTACTCCTCTGACAACCTTTAACCATGTCATTTTGACTTTTGTCTTTCTCTCCCCACCTACTGTCACCTTCATTTTAATCTCACTCTACTCTTTCACATCTTATTAGCCAGTCCACTACCACCCATCTCTAGCTGTCATACACTCTGATGAAGTTTCCTCATTGTCCTGCAGGATTCACTCTTTCTGTGACCCAACAGCTCCTTTAGCAGAACCAGTACCCCACTTCCTGAGCACATCACCTATCTCTCTCTCTCTCTCTCTCTCTCTCTCTCCCAGTCTTTTTACTCTTTTTCTGTTTTCCTCAGAGTCATGGAATGGCTGGAGCAAGAAGAGTGATGCCCGAGACACAGTCAGTTAAGGGGTTTGATCAGCAATTTAGTGTAGCATAAACTGATTCCCAATCTGTCCCTGAAAGGAATATCTGCAAAACAGTTTAGCAAACATATTCAAGATCTTGGCTGATTAAGTAACATTCAGTGATTCTTATAAATTGTAGTAAGGATTGCCTTGTTACATTTTAGCAAAGCTCCTTGCTACACATTGGAACTCCTGAAACTGTATCAAGGAACTTTTCTAAACTGTAACAAGGATCTTCTTGCTACAGTTCATAAAAAATGCTGAATGCCATTTTAATATCTTTGTTTTTTTTTTAACCCATATTCCAGATATCCATTCAGATGGTCTATTCTTAGATTCGTCATATTATTTTTTTTTTAATATATTTTTTTCTGGCCAGTGCTATCCAAAAGGCCAGCCATTCCAGTAGTCCCCTGTGAATTAAGCTGTACAAAGGACACCACCAACTATGACAGGATCATTTGGAAATTCATTCATTTTGCAAAGCACTAAGTCCAAAATTCTCTACCGCTTACAATTGTTTTCTTGCCATATTTCATATGGGAGATTACCTGACAGCAAGCACAGCAAACATTTAGAGTACACACTTCCCATTACAACCAACCTGTTGCATCATGGGAATCCATGGGTAATTATGTTGTGTAATTACACAGATAAGAAATGGAGAACCTCATCTGGCTGCAAACAGGAAGCCAGCAACACAGAGTGTGAAGGTGAAAGGGAAAGTGAATGTTTATTATCACCTTCATAGTGTGGTAGTTGTTGATACAGCTTACAACTTAACAACTGTTGTCAATAGGATTCACTGGGTGAAAGGTCACACTGACAAAGACTGAAGTCATTTTGTATATGCCAGTTCCTGTTTGTGCTGTAATAAATACACAACTAAGTTCTTTACTTGTCATGCTTTTTTTTTTTTTAATTTCAGTCTCTGCACAATGATATTAGAAATAGATAATTAAGGATCATGGTTTCTTACACTTTATTTTGAGGGTTTTCTTCCTTAATTGACTTAAGTAAATTAGATTTCTGTATTTTGATTCATGAGACCATTTACAAAGAAAGGCACTGCCTCTTTGTACTGTTGGGGAAGTTCTCATTGTGAACACTTAACTAATGTTTCCTGGTGTCCAAAGCTGTCATTTTATTAGTGTATAGCTTGCATATATGTCTCAACCTCTTAGAGCAAAAAATCTGGACAAAGGCACTATGAGATTTGACATCAATATCTCTCAATCAATTAAAGAAAGTACACAAAAAACTAGGTACACTGTATAGGAACAGGCAATATCTCACAAATAGCACAAAAATAGCTATTGCCCAAACTCATTTGACCTCAACTGTTTTATATGCATCACCTGTATTTATTAACCTCAGGAAAACTGAGCTGGTAAAACTGGAAGCCTGCTACAATAAAATAGCTAGATATGCAGCAAACTCTACAATGAGATCACACCATTGCTCTGCCCTAAGGAAACTAAACTGGTTAGAACTTCCCCATCTCCTACACTTATCTCAGCTTAACATGGCTTACAAAATCTTCTATAATTCTGAAAAAACTCCATCATTACATGACTTGCTAGAGCCCTATTCCTGTGGCAGAATGCTACAGTCTATGTGGAGCTTTTCTCCCTGGGCCTCTGCTGAAAATGGACATTCTGTCCTGTCAGACTTTCCCAGTAATCAAATCTAAAAATAAAAATAAAATAAAATAAATAATGCGGGGGACAAAGGACCAAAAATAGTGACATTTTTAATATTGCTCTTATAAACTTAGAAAGTTGATAGAATAACAGGTTTTGTATTAGCGTGAATTTTCTGATGGACATGAAGTCTGAAACTCAAATTTCTGCCATTATTTTCTGACTCAGAGAGTACCCCGGGCTTGCAAGGCTACAATGCCTTCCACACTTTCAGACCACAAAACAAACAGATGAGAACCAAAGAAGGCGATGTTTCTATCTACATTAGTTATAAATTCACCTCACAACTACTTAGACTGGACAACTTCATGGAATTACTCCAAGTTCAGATTACTGTGGGTAAGACCCCCATTCAAGTCATAGCTAGTTATAGATCCCTCTCCATGGATCATGATGTGCAAGAGGCCTACTTGACCAAACTGGAGTTGATCCAAATATTGCCAAACACTCTGGACACAGGGGATTTCAATTAACCCACCATCAACTGGGAAACCTATTCTAGCCCTAACTCACTAGCGCAAAAGTTCCTTGACTTTGTTAACTCAAATGCCCTGGAACAAATTGTTTAAACCCCAACAAGAGGAACAAACATACTAGATCTGGTCCTCACTAACATGACAAACAAATAAACCACCACAACTGTCGGACCCTCATTAACTAAATTTGACCACAAATCAGTTGCCTTTGAACTGGCACTAACACTAGAACTCAATGGGTGAAGTCAGACTCAAAAACTTCACCAAAGCATACTATACCCTCCTAGGGGAAGGTATAAATGCATTCCAATTCCCACCCCCAGCTGAAGTGGTAACTACACCAAAGCTTACACTAAAGCCCTGTACAATCACTTGTGTAAGTGTATAGACTCAACTGTTCCAGACAGAATCAAAGCCAGAGCCCCAAGGAAAAAAAAGCCACCCTGGTGGACATCCAGCATAAAAAAAAACTTTACAACAAATGTAAAAAGTTGCTGTTTAAGGAAATTAAGGTAAGGCCCCAACAATAGAAAAGTACCCTCCTCATCCACAACAGGCAAATAAGACAACATGTCAAATCCTCTAAGGGTAACTTTGAGAAAAACTTAGCAATCACAGCCAAGAATAATCATAAGGCCTTTTACAGCTATGTACGTAGCCTAAAAGGTAGGACCCAAGCATGTGCCGAACTAGTGACTAATGGTATCACATACGCACAGATTCCACAGATATAGCAAACATGCTACTTTTTACAGATTTGGTGAAAATTTCACTCCCTTATCCCCTCCAAACTTATCACAAACCTTGCCCCCCACTCCCCTCCCCACCCTACATATACAAAGAACAGGTCATTAAAGCCTTGTCTAGAGCAAAAAACATACCCTCTATGGAACCAGACGGCATCCCAGGCTGTCTTCTAAACAAACTAAAACATGAACTAGCATCACCATTAAGTACCCTATTCAGTCACAGCCTAACCACTGGTTTTGTTCCTACAGACTGTTGAACAGCAGCATTTATTCCCCTCCACAAACGTGGCTTAGCAACAGACCCAGGGAATTATAAACCCACAAGGCTGACCAACCTCATCTGTAAAGCCATGGACTGTGTATCATCATGAGCCTCATAAATAACAACATAGGTGACCTCCAAACCCTGGATCCAATCCAATTCAGCTTCATCAAGGGCAGATTCTGCCTGTTAAACCTGGTGGATTTCATTGAAAATGTGACCAGGTCCATTGACAAGGGCAAATCTGTGCACACAGCATACCTCAACTGGCAAAGGTCTTTGACACAATCCCACACTCAGGCATTACTGATAAACTTAGTAAACTGAATGTAAACCCCTTTGTTGTAAGATGTATTGCTAAATGTCTCACAAACTGGTCACACACTATCAAAGTGGGTGACTCCAAATTAACCAGCAGGGTGCCACAAAGGTCAGCATTGGGCCCCCTACTGTTTGGTATATTCTTCTCAAATGTTCAAGCCAAAGCTAAGGGGCTGTGGCTGACCAAGTTTGCAGATGACTGCAAACTGGGTACTGTGATGATGTGAGATATTGCCAGCTATGCCAGGAGAAGTAGGGCAGTGGATGAGTAACTTATGTCAGCACAGCTAGCTGGAATTTAGTAAAGAATTATATGTTATTTGTATATCAAACTGATTTGTACAGATGCTTGTGTTGAAAAATGTATTTGTAAAGCTGTTTGTGTTAACAATGTATCTACAGTGTACCCTGCAGGGCAGAAAAGAAATGTGCATGCATTACTGTAACTGTTTAAATGTATATATTGTAACAGAGGATACTGGGAGAGAAGAGGTTAATCTCAAGCCACCTGACTTTGAGAAATAGTAAGAAAATTTAATTACTAGGCCTACGCCATAAAGATGTTGTCTCACAGTTTTAAATGAAACCAGATACACAATGTCTGTACGAAGTGTGGTTTGTTAGTCTCTGTAGGAGGAGTAGAAGTTTGTAATTGTTTTATGACTTCCAGAAGTGCACCAGATCTGAGCAATGCTCTTGTGTGTGTGTGTTATTGGCATGCAGTTGCTAAGTCCTGGCAGTTTCTAGCAATGGGGGGGGGGCTGCATGGGAACCAGAAGTCAAATGACCAGGTGTATGTCATGTCATTCTCTGCAGAAATAATGTCTTAATATTAGAGTAGACTGAAGTCTCAGCAGCAGTCTGTTTCTTAGAACCTGATATTGAAGGATCCCCCACCTACTTCATCCTGCCTTGTTCTATTAAGTAAGTAGGAACAGTAATTCTCTAGATTAGTCAGAAAAATATAGTGAAACTAGTTAAGTATTGTTTTTTTGTAACTGGGTCAATCTTTCCAGCTGTGTTATTTTTAACATTTCCCATGGCTGAAACTCTGGTGTTTACTGTAAACTGATATTTCTTATTTTTGTGTTCTTTTGTTATTTATTATTAAATATATTTAAACTTTTCATTGTGGCTGGTCCTTTTAGAACATATTAAGCTTTGAGAGTATTTGCATTTATTTATTTGGTGATAATTCTGGTCACTCTTGAACGCCTTGCTGTTGGTCAAGCTACCATGTGCATTAGTATTAATTGTACACAGTATAACTGCTTACCCTTTTAAGAGCCTTACGGTAATTGACCGGTGGCAGTGAATCTACCTTATAGTGTGGGCAAAGTTGGAAGAGCAGGTAATCTCTGCCAGCCTTTTCCAGGTGTGAGTGTGTGTGTGTGTGTGTGTGTGTGTGTGTGTGTGTGTGTGTGTGTGTGTGTGTGTCAGTTACTAGGACCAGGGGCACAAAGCACTGGCTTCACAGAGATAGTGGTGGAGGACTTGGCTTGGGCACTCGGCTGAGGACTTAAATCAACAGCTGTGCCAGTGGGCAGCCTTACTGGGGACCTGGGGAGAGACAGAGAGAAAGAAACCCAGACCCTGGGCTGAGTGTGCTCCCTGTGTGCTCTTAGGAGAAATTGTGCTTGATGCAGAGAGGGTCTACATCTGGAAATACTGAGTGTATCCACTTTTATTCCAAGTGAACATCCCTCTCCAGTGTCAGTGGTGAGGATTGAGGCTCCTTGATTAGTGGGGACATCACAGGTACAATTACTGAATCCCAAAATGATGTCAGTATACTTCAGGAGGGTCTTATGCAGACCAACAACTGTTGTCTTATTCACCGTCTCAAAATGAATGCAAAGAAATGCATCATCATTCCCTTAGGTAAAAACAATCCCCCTTCACATTATCAAATTAACAGCAATACCCTATGTGCGTACAAAGTAGTAAAATATTTGGGATCACAAGTAGACTATGACCTTAACTTTGACCACCATGTGTCTACTGTAGCAAGGAATGCTTTCTACATAGCACACTTGATTAGTAAAGGCATTGTCTCTAGAGCAAAGGAGGTTATAACCCCTCTATACTTGTCACTAATCAGGCCCATAATTGAGTATAACGCCCCTTTCGGCATGTACCATATAAAGCACCTGCAGCAACTTGGGAGAGCTCCTAGTTTCTAACTAAGAAGATCAAGGGGTTCCATCACATGCCTTACACAGACTGACTAAAGTCCCTGTCACTATACTCAATATTGTATAGACTTCTTAGGGGAGACTTATGCCTGGCTTACAGAGTAATCTCTGACCCAAACCTAATGAATTTGCTGCACATCCGTAAATCAAACGGGACTAGAGCTACCCATTCTATGGACCTAAATATGGTCTGCGCCTTGAATAGGACATGCTGAAGGGACAGATTTGTCTCCCAGCAACTACCACATCTTTGGAATAGGCTGCCAATTCATGTGAAGCAGAGCACCTCTATGACACTGTTCAAAAGGAACCTGGACAAATGGATGGGGCACCGTAAATTCTTATCCGGGGTAGCTCCCACAACCTTCTAGGACATGGGCAGTCATTACTAAATACAATCCTGGGTATTGACTAGAGTATCAATGGTATTGCATTGGGATGAAATGGCTAGGCTTGAAATTACCTCCAGGTCGATAGTCTAGTAACCTCCTATGATCAATGATCTGTCATTAATTTTTATGAGAAACAAGCCAAAAATATGAGGGAAAAACCTGGATATTTTGTGAAAATCTGGACAGTATTGTGCTCTGGAGTCACAATTGTTAAGCTCACAAGTATGTGAGATACTCGAATACTGGCAAGCAGTACGTTAACATAGCAGTATAACATAAAATACTCAAATCAAGACTGGGACAAATCATTCATTATTTAACCTACTACTGCTGTTTGTTATTACCTAGAAATGAAACTTACTTTAGGAAAGGAGAATATTCATCAAAGAGGCAAACATGCATTTTATTAGCTTCACTTTGTAATACAGGAGTTGACAGAGAGAGCGTTTAATGCCAAGCAAGGACAGGTGGTTATGTATAATAACTGGGGTTCATTATTTACCAGTACTAGAGCAGTACAAGTTCTAGGCAGGCGAGGATACTGAAATAAATCTTAATGAGTCTGTAAGGGGGTGGAAAAGAAATGAAGCAGTAGAGTAATAATTCTTTCCAAATTCACTGTCTGCATCATTTCATTTCTTACAGCTCCTGAAGTTCCAGAAATGCAGCTCAGAATTCCAGAATATTATAATCCCGAAGAAAGATATGCTTTAGAACTCCTGCCCAAGTGTTCTGCTTCTCTTGAAAAGATTATAAATATTTAACATCACACCCCAAAACTCCAGACAACTATATGGTGCACATTTTAATGTATGAGTCAAAAGGCTTGGAGAATGACGCAAAGGCTCATGTACACAAGAAACAAGGATATATGGCGATGGCTGAGAAATCACAAACTGATGAGTTTCTCTGGCCTGTGGCTTATTTGGTGAAATGCATACTATATGCCTAAGCATGAGACCCCTTACTGTGCAGTACTCAGACTCCATCACTGACTATGCATGTTACTCACTATATGCCTAAGCATGAGATCCCTTATTGTGCAGTACTCAGATTCCATCACTGACTATGCATGTTACTCACTATATGCCTAAGCATGAGATCCCTTATTGTGCAGTACTCAGATTCCATCACTGACTATACATGTTACTCACTATATGCCTAAGCATGAGACCCCTTACTGTACAGTACTCAGACTCCATCACTGACTATGCATGTTACTCACTATATGCCTAAGCATGAGACCCCTTACTGTGCAGTACTCAGACTCCATCACTGACTATACATGTTACTCACTATATGCCTAAGCATGAGACCCCTTACTGTACAGTACTCAGACTCCATCACTGACAATGTATGTTACTCACTATATGCCTAAGCATGAGACCTCTTACTGTGCAGTACTCAGACTCCATTACTGACTATGCATGTTACTCACTGTATGCCTAAGCATGAGACCCCTTACTGTGCAGTACCCAGGCTCCATCACTGACTATGCATGTTACTCACTATATGCCTAAGCATGAGACCCCTTACTGTACAGTACTCAGACTCCATCACTGACTATGCATGTTACTCACTATATGCCTAAGCATGAGACCCCTTACTGTGCAGTACTCAGACTCCATCACTGACTATACATGTTACTCACTATATGCCTAAGCATGAGACCCCTTACTGTGCAGTACTCAGACTCCATCACTGACTATACATGTTACTCACTATATGCCTAAGCATGAGACCCCTTACTGTACAGTACTCAGACTCCATCACTGACTATGCATGTTACTCACTATATGCCTAAGCATGAGACCTCTTACTGTGCAGTACTCAAATTACTGACTATGCATGTTACTCACTGTATGCCTAAGCATGAGACCCCTTACTGTGCAGTACCCAGGCTCCATCACTGACTATGCATGTTACTCACTATATGCCTAAGCATGAGATCCCTTACTGTGCAGTACTCAGACTCCATCACTGACTATGCATGTTACTCACTATATGCCTAAGCATGAGACCTCTTACTGTGCAGTACTCAGACTCCATTGCTGACTATGCATGTTACTCACTGTATGCCTAAGCATGAGACCCCTTACTGTGCAGTACCCAGGCTCCATCACTGACTATGCATGTTACTCACTATATGCCTAAGCATGAGACCCCTTACTGTGCAGTACTCAGACTCCATCACTGACTATGCATGTTACTCACTATATGCCTAAGCATGAGACCCCTTACTGTGCAGTACTCAGACTCCATCACTGACTATGCATGTTACTCACTATATGCCTAAGCATGAGACCCCTTACTGTGCAGTACTCAGATTCCATCACTGACTATCCATGTTACTCACTATATACCTAAGCATGAGACCCCTTACTGTGCAGTACTCAGACTCCATCACTGACTATGCATGTTACTCACTATATGGCTAAGCATGAGACTCCTTACTGTGCAGTACTCAGATTCCATCACTGACTATGCATGTTACTCACTATATGCCTAAGCATGAGACCTGTTACTGTGCAGTACTCAGACTCCATCACTGACTATGCATGTTACTCACTATATGCCTAAGCATGAGACCCCTTACCGTGCAGTACTCAGACTCCATCACTGACTATACATGTTACTCACTATATGCCTAAGCATGAGACCCATTACTGTGCAGTACTCAGACTCCATCACTGACTATGCATGTTACTCACTATATTCCTAAGCATGAGACACCTTACTGTGCAGTACTCAGATTCCATCACTGACTATGCATGTTACTGATACATGGCATATATGCTGATTACTGAAGTCATCTGCATGTGTGCAGCATAGTTATGTATCTCATACACCATGCCCTCCTACCGGAATAAAAGCCACTCATCCATAGTGGTCTGTGGAGCCCAGGCTGCCTCTTCCTGCACTGACCAACAACACCAGTATAAGCACTGTGTAGTAACAGAACAATCACCCTACCTTCGGCACCTCCTGATCAATGTCATAACTGTCCCTCAATATTTATCTCGACTGCCACACATACTTCACATCACACAAAATGGTGTATATGTGAGTGTTGTATGTGTACTACATACCTCTCAGTCTTTGAGCATTACAAATTATACCACTGGTCTTTGGAAAATCAAAGCAGAGGGACCAAAATAGGATGACTTTCTTATTTTTCAGAATAAAAGTTCTTCAGATATCATACAATAATGCTTCATTACTATTCAAAAATGAACATGCTGATTGGACAGCCCAGCCAGCATGCTCATTGTAAATCAAGCATATACCAATAGGAAAAAGTCCAGACGCTGAAGTACCATTGAGCAGCCAGGCTTTCTACTAGCATGTGCTGAGGGACAGAGCAAAATATAAGAAAAATTAGGTACATTGTAGAAAACAGAAACCTACCTGATTTTCCTTACATTTTTGATCTGCCCCACGAAAAATCTCTATTTTGTTTAACAGTAAAAAATAAAATTAACAGAGATTCTGTTTTTCCTGTCACTTCTCTTGTACTGCACTGATGTACTGTGCAAGCGTGAGAATGTAAGTTGCATACCCATGCATGTTCATCAGTATAGGGAAGACAGAATGGAAGACTGAAGGTCCCTTATACAAAGGCATTATTTAAGAAAGGTAAACATTTTTTTTCTTAAATAATGTAATTATATAATAGTACTTAAGCTTTGCTCTCACAATCAAACCACACCAACTGTGGGCAAATCATGATATACACACAGTCGTGGATTATTGCTTAATTAGTCTCCATACTGCTAGTGATGATGACTATTTACTTATTCTAACTTTAGTTGCTTAGTAACATATGTACCCTAACACAGGCCTAATGTCATGGGGAAACTTAGTAGGCTCAGAAGGAACAAGGCTAAATTTGAGAATATATATTACACATAGGAGCCTGCTATTCGATTGACAGCACTATTACCAAGTGCTGACAACTTTTGCCAACAGTGGAATTTTCTTTTTTCTCCACTATTGTATGACCTCATAGTAGGTATAGCTGCACCTGTGGTGTGTGGGGTATCCCCGCACATGGTGGGTGCAGGGGGCTTGCCCTCCTGCAAAGAAAAGTTAACAATGAGGTTCTGTGAAAGTTGCTTCACTGATTTGTCGAACATTCAGCACTCAATAATAGTGCTGTCACTCGATCAACATGTATACATTACACACACACACACAAACACACACCTGCTGGTTAAATTGTGATTCCCTACCACAGTGCAGAGCTAGTGGTATAAGCCCTCTCATAGCATTTGTTAGCAGGTAGAACTGCCTTCTTCACCCCTTCCTGGCTAGCTGCCAGCATGTTAGTAGGTATGGAAATGAACCTAGCTCTAGTGCATTCAGAAATGTACTCAGCATTAGCTTTGAGAGGACGAGGAAAGCTGTGTCAGTCAATGATAAAATGTTAAAGTGATTACAAAAACAGAGGCTGGTAAATATGCCATGTTGAGGCATGTAGCACCCCCAGGTGGGCATATTATTAACACCTGGTATAATGCTGAAGCATGATACTGTATGCATGAGCTAAGCAACATCTGTGACATCACATGAACAGCACAGGATCTTTAAATCTCTAAACACTTTGTCATCACTCAGAATCTGCTTATAGTCACTCATCATGTCTTCTGTCTGAGGTCAGTCAAGGGATATCAGTTTCTGTGCAGGAAATTAAAGAAAGGAAGCTAGTTTTGGTAGTTGGATGAGCAGACACATGGTAAAAAAATATCAGCTTAAGTTCAATACAAAAATGAAAAACTCCTGGTTTGAGGAAGCATAAAGATGGAGAAGGAGGACTCCAATGGAGTACATGCAGCAGTAACAAGAGTAGAATAAGACCTGGAGCTATGCAGATCACATGATCTGAAGGTAGGCTGCACAATGTGACACTAAAGTCTAAAAGGGTGCTGCAATTCAGAGAAAGAGACATTACCCATGGAAGGACATCATTACCCCCAGTTGGAGTCCCGGTCAGGGAAGCTTTGATGCATTTTAACAGGATGTCACAGTGGTGCAGCAATTTGCATGTTGCATCACAGCAAGAGGCTCACTGGTTATATTCTCATCTGGGGTGCCTTCTGTGCAGAGTACATGTCCTCCCTGCGTTCATGTGGGTTTCCTCCTTTGTTACAAAGACATGCATCTGGAGAGTTTCTCCCCAGACCTCTACTGAAATTGGCTCATTCCAAGTCAGACTTTCCCAGTTAATAAATAAAAATACATAGAAAATCAATAGCATATAACTGTTAGGAAATATATAATATACATTAATAATAAACCTATTGCATACAGTATACAATAAATTTATGAAACACAATACTATAACTACTATTTAGGTTGTATACAGTGCATAATAACAGTATACCATGGCATGAGGAGCTGTAGGGTAAGGGGGATGATGGGAGAATAATAAAGCTGAAGGATGTAAGAGGAATAAGAAGGAAGAGAAAGCTTATTCAAACAGGAAAACAAGAAATGTGAGGAGAAAATATGAATACAAGTTGATACTGTATGAAAATACAAACTAGAAAGTTCAAGGGAAACCAAAAAAGTGTTATTTTATGAAAAGTGTGGTAGATGATTGGAAAGTACTTCTTGCTAAAGTGGTTGCATCAAAATAATGCTAGAGTTCAGGAATACAAGGGGGTAGACTTCAGGCAATACCTATGCTGAATGGTAGAGAAAACGCGGGCAGACAGAGCAGATCAAATAGTCTTTATCTGCTGTCAAAATTTGCATTCATGTTCCTGTTGGATGTATGGCTAATTATCAAAGGAATTTTCATCAGAATACATGGCAATAAAAGAAAGAAAAAGTACAGTTGTGTACTCTTACCATAAATGTAGATGTTCGAGTGTGTTCACTGTTGCAGTCATGACTGTAGGGTTCTTCCTGCCAGCAGCAGCCCTTGGTCGACCAGAATCCCAAAATCTGGACTGGGCGTCAGCTGAGGTCGCTTTTATCCTGACGTCAATGCACCAGGAAGTATAAAGACCTCAGCCGATGCCATTACCCCAGTTTTTCTTGCCCCAGATGTCAGGTGCCCAAAACCTCAGCAGCCAAAATACCTCCTAACAGACAATACTCAAACAAAAAAGAAAAGAGGGGGTAGGAGGGAGGGAAACTCAGACTGCAACAGTGAACACACTCGAACATCTACATTTATGGTAAGAGCACACAACTGTACTATGTCCTTCATGGTTCTCTGTTGCAGTCATGACTGTAGGGTTGAGTCCCAAAGCTAAGAAAGGGTGGCTGGAGGAGAAACAGAAGGAGCGGCCACAAAACCTTGCAAAACCGGCCCTAGATTTAGAATAGAGAGGGAGGTTGTAATGCTAAGAAAAAGTATGCACAGAACTCCAAGTAGCAGCCTCTAAAATATCCTTGGTAGGAACCCCACAAAGAAAGGCTGCTGAAGTAGCAGTAGCCCGGGTAGAATGAGTTCTAATATTAACAGGAACTGGATTGCCATGAAAAGAGTAACAGAACTTGATGCAGTGGGCAATCCACTTAGAAATAGTTTGCTTAGTGATTGCTTTCCCTAGAACAGTAGGAGCATAAGCGACAAACAATTGGTCAGATGTCCTGAATATCTTTGTCCTGTCCAGGTAAAAACGAAGCTGCCTGTGCACGTCCAAAGAGTGCAAAAGACTTTCTTCCTCACTTTGTGGATTAGGATAAAAAGTAGGCAAATGAATAGTCTGATTCAAGGCCACTGTCGAAACCACCTTAGGCATAAAGGTGGGATTAGTCCTAAGGGATACCCTGTCCTGATGAAAAATAATGAAGGGTTCCACAGCCATGAGTGCTTGCAATTCCGAAATTCTTCTAGCAGAGGTTATAGCTAAAGGAAAAGCAGTTTTCCAAGACAAACATTTTAAATCCGTGGAAGCTGCAGGTTCAAAAGGAGACAAGGTAAATTTTTTCAAAACATAGTTAAGATCCCAAGTGGGAACAGGTGCTCTTATAGGGGGCCGAACATTCTTAGCCCCTCTAAGAAATTGTTTAAGTAATGGATGAGAAAAAATTGGAGGATCCGTATTGTAATGTGCAGAAATAGCAGAAGCATGAAGTTTAATAGATGAAAAAGATAGGCCCGTATGTAACAACTCTGCCAGATACTTTAAAATCAGAGGAATATTCAGAACAGTAGAATCACCACCTTGGACTTGATTCCAGGAGCAAAATCTTTTCCATTTACCTGCATAAGATTTCCTAGTGCTGGCCCATCTAGCTTCAAGGATTACATCCATAACCTGTTTGGAAAGGGTAGAGGTGTTTACAGACCCTGGATCCGCCAGGCAGCTAGATTCAGAGTTTTGACATGACTGTGCAGGATCTGGCCATCCTGTTGAGACAGTAGATGAGGGATTTGAGGCAGAATCCAGGGAGGATCCTGAACTAGGTTAATCAGAGTGGAATACCAGAATTGTCAAGGCCAATTGGGAGCCAGTAAAATCATTTGTGGTTTGTCCTGTTTTATCTTCAGAAGTACCCGAGGTAGAAGAGGAAAAGGAGGAAAAGCATATACTGAGAGGTGTTTCCAACTGAATGAGAGGGCATCCACTTGCCATGCTAGTTTGTGGTAGGTCCTGGTGCAGAATGTTGGAAGTTGATGATTCTGAGGGGATGCAAAAAGATCTATGTCCGGACATCCCCATGCCTGTACTATCATCCTGAATATCCGAACATCCAACATCCATTCGTGTGGATCTGAAAGTGTCCTGTTCAATGTGTCTGCCAGAGTGTTGTCTTTTCCTGGCAGGAATTGTGCCTGTAAGTGGACTCTGCAGGTCAGTGCAGTGTACCACAGAGCCATGGCTAACCTGCACAGGGGGGTAAGAGTGAGAGCCCCCCTGCTTGTTTATGTACCACATCACTGTAGTGTTGTCTGTCTTTATCAACAATTGCCCTGGTAGAAGAAAGTCCCTCAAGGCTATCAGAGCATTCTGTACAGCGAGCATCTCCTTCAAATTTATGTGCAGGTGAATTTGCTCCTTTGTCCAAACACCCTGAAGACATCTCCTGTGCATGTGGGCTCACCAGGCATAATCTGAAGCATCCGTTGTCAGAACTTGGTTGGTTGGTGGAGGACAAAAAGGCCTCCCCTTGTTCTGGAAACAGGCTTCGGCCCACCAAAGAAACTCTTGCTGTAGACAAGGCAAAATCGTGATCACTGTTTCCAAACTGTGGTAATGCTGAGACCACACACTCTTGAGGTACCACTGTAGTTTCCTCATATGCAGTCTTGCATATGGTATTAGGAGAATGCAGGAAGCCATGTAACCTAAAGCCTGCAGAACCTTTCTTGCAGTCAGCAGTTTCATTGAAGACAGGTGTTGGAAAGAAGAAGCCAGTTGCGCTTTTTTGTTTGGTGTCAAGGAAGCCATCTGGGTTGTAGTACTCAGAAGAGCACCCAGGAAAGTAATCTGTTGTGTGGGCACCAGATTTGACTTCTTTAGATTCACTGTGAATCCGAGGTACTGTAGAAGATGCTGCACAAAAGCTAGATGCTGAAGTAGAGTGTCTTTGTCATCCACTTGAATAAGACAGTCGTCCAGATAAGGGTATATTTGAATCACCTTCTGTCTGCAAAATGCCATTACTGGTGCCAGGCACTTTGTAAAGACCGTGGGCACAGTAGATAAGCCAAAGGGCAGCAAAGAGAACTGGTAATGCTTTGAGCCTGCTTTGAATCTCAGATACCTTCTGCACTCTCGCCTTATAGGAATGTGCAGGTAAGCTTCCTTTAAGTCCAGAGTCACCATCCAAGCGTTCTTGCCCAACATAGTGAGCATCTTGAATTTTGGTACATCTAGGAAGGTGTTTAGTACGGAAAGGTCCAGGATTGGCCTCCATGAATTTTCCTTCCTGGGAACCAGGAAAAGTCTTGAATAAAAACATTGCCCTATTTCTAAATTTGGTACCAATTCTATGGCCCTCATAGCTAAGAGGGACTGAACCTGCAGTTGTGCCTCTGCCCATTGATGATTTGGAGATCTGGCCAACCATTCGGTTTTGGCAAGGTGTGGAAATTAAATCTGTAACCTCTTGAGACTATGTCCAGAACCCATTTGTCCCGGGTTATGCGGCCCCAATTTTGATAAAAAAGAGAAATCTTTCCTCCCAAAGGTGCTTCCAGGAGAGGAGCCCCTTGAACCAGAAAGGGAGAGTCATAAAGACTGTTTCCAGCAGGACAAGCCGAACAAGTCGCAAGGTACACAAGATGTTGAGAGTATAAATAGATGTGCCATAGGTGTAATTACTGTGAGTACATAGATGTCTCAGGGGTTTTTATACATCCAATTACAAACAGATGTTTTCGGTTTCAGGTACAAGCCAGTTGTGACTCTCAACATCTTGTGTACCTTGCGACTTGTTCGGCTTGTCCTGCTTTTTATGTAGGCAAGACCAATAGAAAACTGAAAGAAAGAATTAAGGAGCATGTCTATAACATTGATTCAGTCAGATAAGAATGCCCTTTCTAAGCATGTCACTGAAAATACATCTGGACATAGGTTCAGTTTTCAAGTTATACAAAGGAATTTTACTAATATTAGAAGGGGTGATGTTAGGAATAGGACAGAACAGATTGAAAGTGAGTGGATCATTAGATTAAGAGCAGACAGCCAGCCCGGGTTGAATGATAGAGTTTCAATTAAACCTATATTGAAAGGTAGGAGGCTTAGGAAATAGGCAAGATTCACCTGTGCTGTTGGTTGCTGTCCTATGTTTTTAGGTGTTAGAAGTGACCAGAAGAATGTTTTTTCAGTTGCTGGCGATTTTGGAGTTTCACTCGGGTATCTTGCTGTTTTATAAGAAATATTGAGTCAGTCAGCTTTCTCTCCATTTTACTGTATGTTTAGTGAACAGGTTTTACATTGTATATGTATTATATTGACATGTTTTGACATATAGTTTTGCGCGAGCACCTACTAATTTTAACTTTAACAGAATGTTTTTTATATGATGGTATTTTTTCAATTAGTAATATAATGAGTGGATTTTTGGTGAAATGTCATGAGTTTTCTTAGTGTATATGTTGTCATGACTACTCAATGATTTTAATTAGGTAAGCGGAAGTGATGTCAATAGAGCTTAGACTATTTAAATGTCTGTAAAATTAGTTTGATTGTTTGGCCTGAAGAAGCCTTTATGGTGAAAGCGCTTGCCTTTTGTCTTTGTTAATAAAGTAGATGTTACGCTACTAAATGGATTATTTATTTCTGGATTTTTAACTGTGGTGAACTGGAGACTGCTGTATGAACCGTGTTTGGTGAAACGTGGCTTGTGTCGTTGTTTTACCATTTGTGTCCTGAGCATATTGCCCTGCCATTCTCCCGCTGTTTTACAATTGTTCTTATTGCTTGTTTGGGAGATTTATTCACAAAGCAGCCATTGTTGGACTAATTTTATATATTATAATTAAACCTTTTACCAAAATAGTAGAAGGCAAAGTTGTACCTACGCCTAATAGTACGCTGATTAAATCTAGCCCAAAACCCACAATTAGCAACATCGTGGTCAGGCCCCAGGCAGGGAATACAATAAGAGTGAAAATCCCTATGAGGTATTTGTTTCCCACAAGAAATACAATTATTAACTTTTTCTGATATCTGACTGGAGCAAGAAAAAGACCTCCCCAATGGGGTACCTATCTTATAAAATGAAAAATCCTGGAAGTAAATCCAAAAACAGACAGGAGTAGCCGACCGGCATCAGTGAACTGCTCAGGGCACCGCGTGGCAAGAAAGACTGGGGTAATGGCATCGGCTGAGGTCTTTATACTTCCTGGCGCATTGATGTCAGGATAAAAGCGACCTCAGCTGACGCCCAATCCAGACTTTGGAATTCTGGCCGATCGAGGGCTGCTGCTGGCAGGAAGAAGCGTACAGTCATGACTGCAACAGAGAACCACGAAGGACATCAGTCAAAACCTGCATCATAGCCACAAACTATAAATAACAAGCCAATCATTTTTGCAGCAGGGCAAGCCCTGCTCTGCATCTCTAGATACACTAGTTCAAAGATTATACACCACTGGCAATAAGAATAAACCTTCTAACACCCACTATTCCTCAGTCTTACTGTTTTAAATGTACAGCCTTTGAAGAAATACGGAACTGGTGATTAAGCATAACCACTGATTATGATTTCAGTGAAAAACAAACGGACAAACAGCATGCTATCTATTTCTCCTAGATGAAGGCTGGATAGTCAAAAGATGTGGAATGCAAGAATGAATAAATATGCAGATATTTTGAAAAGTGACATGGTTTAAAAAAACAGCAAGTTACCGAGGGCACTGCATATAGGAGGATTGGAGTCTGCTATGTTGTTAAGTGTAATATAGGCTTATTTTATGGGGCAGGCGTTGTGAGTGGGATTTTGGGGATTATCATACCTCTCAACTTCTTAGAGCAAGAAATCTGGACAAAGCCATAAATAAAAGTGGGACAAAGGACCAAAATAGGGATAATTTTTAAATATTGTTCTTACAAACTTAGAAAGTTGATAGAATAACAGGTTTTGCATTAGCATGACTTTTCTGAAGGGTATGACATGTGAAACTCAAATGTCTGTCATTATTTTCTAACTTCAGTCTTTAATGATTTGCCAGTAATCTGCCAGAAAACCACAATTTTATGAAACATGGACCAAAAATATAATGGCAAAAATATGGATATTCCGCAAAAATCTGTACAGTTGAGAGGTATGTGATTATCATGAAATTAGAAACAGCATTCTTACATTTATGTGTTTGGGATACGTAACTTGTTTTATAGGTGAAAACTACCATTCCTGCTACCCTGTGAACACATGGTTAGGTGGACAGTAGAGAACAGTATCTGCGAACTGAATGCAGGATTATGCATGAGACATTCCAACAACAGGAGATGCCACATCATTATGTCAGTCGAACATATACCTGAAAGTGGAACATTTGGTTAAGTTTCTGATTCTTTATGCAATCTTGACAGTCACAAGTGCATCTTTTCTGAGTATCCTGTGTTTTAGTTGCAATTGATCTGAATATTATATTAGGGCCACACTCATTTTTCTTTTGTTTCAAACAGCTTTGGATAATTTAGCTTTCTTGTAATAATTTTGACTTTTAACAAATGTAGGAATGTCAATAACTTAAAATGTGCTTTAACAAATGACAAAATATACATTTTCTGCTTGGATATTTTTAGTTATTTAAAATGTGCTTTAACAAATGACAAAATATACATTTTCTGCTTGGATATTTTTAGTTATTTTAACAGACGTCCAGGGTAGCAATCTCGTGTGCTATTGAATACTAATTTACTCAGTTCTGCCCTAAAACTGCATGCCTTTAGTTAAAGGTTTTGTTCAGTTCTGAGTTGTGGGAACTGACACACCTAAAGCACAGCAACTACTAGTCAGTTGTTAACTTTTACTGCAGTTCATTATTTAATTAGCTGTAATAAAATAATTGTTGAGGTAGTCGCCTTAATTTAATTAATGCAATAATGATTAGTAAAACTAAAATAGTTTGCACTATCTGTGGAATACAGATAGTCCAGTTAAAAATGATCTTAGTAAATATATGGAACTATGTTAACCCTTGTTAGACTCATGATCTATATATTAGGAATCATATATTTATTTGATATACATACATTGAGCTGCACTAATGGTTCATTTAATCAAAGATCATTAGATTACCGAGTGCCCCCTATGTACAGGGATAATTTATACGGTACTCCATACATAGGCATAAATCCATGATATCCTCTTGCCTCTATGTGCCATATATTGAGTTATCTTGGCTAGGCTTGTAAGGGCTCAAGCTGTTAGCCTAGTAATCTCCTATGAATCATTGAACAGTTGAACCATCCAACCTATGAACCTTTGAACCACTGAACTTATGAACCTATGAGCCTATGAATGTATGAACCTATGAACCTATGTACCTATGAACCTATGAGCCTATGAATGTATGAGCCTATGAATGTATGAACCTATGTACCTATGCACCTATGAACCACTGAACCTATGAGCCTATGAATGTATGAACCTATGTACCTATGCACCACTGAACCTATGAACCTATGAGCCTTGAATGTATGAACCTATGTACCTATGCATCTATGAACCACTGAACCTATGAGCCTATGAATGTATGAACTTATGAACCTATGTACCTATGAATCCATGAACCACTAAACCTATGAACCTATGAGCCTATGAATGTATGAACCTATGAACCTATGTACCTATGCACCATACTGCTACTGTGTAGCTGAACAAGTGAAAAGAAATGGCAACTTCCTTGACATTCAGTTGCACATGTAGGGGGTGGTACTTTCTGTGTTTGCTGAGATCAGGAGAGAATGGGTTAACAGATTTAGCCTTTTTTCCTACTGTTGTACAATGTCAGAGTTAATATATTTAAAGTTACAGGGTGTGGGATGAAAAATACCTTTTTTTGAAAATTTTTGTACAGTCAATGGGTTTGATGTGCACCTGCAGTTTTAATGGGTGTTTCATCAGATTTAAAAATTAATTAGATGTAGTGGACACTTAAGGTTCAATACAGACTATATATATATATATATATATATATATATATATGTGTGTGTGTGCAATTTCTAGCAGTATGTTACAATATGTGTTGCTTTCTCTTCTATTTCATGTGTTTAATAGCAACTGTACACCTAGGAATAGGTCTGAGACCATACACTGATGGTTTTCAATACCGATTACATAGTAAGTATGGTACAATGTTGCTAATATTTTGATTTTAAAGGTCCCCTGTTTTAATCATGGCACACATAACTGTGAGTCTCACAGTTATGAAACGTAAACAGTGAATCAAAAGGAATACACAGAATATTGAAAGTCAGTGTACTCCTTTAAAAAATATATTTCATAGAGAAAGCTTCCTGTGCACCTCCTGATGCAGGGACTAGACTCTCACATGCCCACTACTTATATACAGTAAATGTGAGATCATTGTACCTTGGAGTAAGGACAATACTGCAGCTGTCAGCAGTTTTTGTCTCACTGTTCCAAGAATCACATTCACTTTTTTTTTAATTTCAAACAGATCCTAATTTGGCTAAGCGTAGCTAGTACTAATGGTATCATATTCATAGGTTCATAGGTTGGTACTAGGCTATCAGCCCTAGGGCCTTTACAAGCCTAGCCATAACAATTCCCTGGCTATTTCTTCCAACACTATTTACTTCCCTGGACCCTTGTCTAGCAGGGTGACTGACGTGATCCCCAGGGTGAATTTCCTTTCTCCCATCCAATTGTCAAGGTTCCTTTTGAAGAGGGCCAAAGAGGCACTCTGCTTGACATGTGTGGGCAATCTATTCCAGAGTCTGGGGAGTCTTTGGGTCAGGAACCTATCCCTCCAACATGTTTTGTTTATTGTGATGACAAGGTTTAGATTTCTGGAGCATGTGGCTCTGAGGGATTGGGATTTCTTTAAGTGTAGCATGTCCAAAAGCTCTGGGTTTGACATGGCCTTGTATGTTAAGCAGAGATCGCCTCTGAGTAGACGATATGTGACAGAGTATAGCTGGAGTTTTTTAAGGTGGTCAGTGTAGGGCATCTGCTTTAGGCCTGTGATTCTTTTAGTGAGGTATTTCTGCGGCCTTTCCAGTTCTTGCAGATGTCTTGAGAGGTACATACCAAACGGGACGTTGTATTCTATAATGGGTCTAATGAGGGATGAGTACAGTGGGACAATGACCTCCTTTTTTCTGGATGAAAAGCCCCTAGTGATAAGGTGTGCCACACAGAAGAATTTCCTGACTGTTGCGGCGATGTGGTTATCGAAGGTGAGACCACTGTCCACCTGTGTCCCTAAGTCTCTTATCGCACTTTCGGTGTTTAGTGTACTGCCACCTATATGGTAATTTAAGGGTATATGATTTTTCCCAAAGGGGATAACTATATTTCTTGGCATTGAGCTTGAGCCATGGCTCTGGCAACAAGCATCTGTTTCTGTAAGGTCCTTTTGTAGAGTATCCACATCATTTGGGGATTCAGTAATGGCTCCCAGTTTGCAGTCATCTGTGAACTTTGTTAGCCAGAGTCCCTTAGTGTTGGCCTGTACTTCAGAGAAGTAGATGCCAAACAAGAGCGGTCCCAGGACTGAACCCTGAGGTACTCCACTTGTCCTTGTCTGGAGCTGGATTTGGAGTCGGCTACTTTTACAGTGTGGGTTCTGTTAGTAAGCCAGTTAGCAACCCATTGGGTGATGTAGGGATTAATGCCCAGCTTAGTAAGTTTATCTATGATTCCAGAGTGGGGGATGGTGTCAAAGGCCTTGACAAGGTCTAGATAGGCTGTGTGGACCACCTTACCCTTGTCCATGGCTCTGGAGACTGATTTAAAGAAGTCAATCAGGTTCAGGAGACAAGATTGGCCCTTCACGGACCCAAACTGGGTGGGGTCCAGTGTTTGAAGGTTGCCAATATCTTTGTTTATAAGTTCCATGATAATACGCTCCATGGCCTTGCAGATAAGGCTCATCAGACTGATGGGACAGTAGTTTCCGGGATCCAAGGTGGATCCCCCCTTGTGGAGTGGGATAACTGTAGCTCTGCACCACTCAGTGGGCACGAAACCTGAGGTGAGGCTATGATTAAACATGACACTTAGGTGAGGTGCCAATTCATATTGTAGTTCATGCAGTACACAGCCCAGGATGTCATCTGGTCCCATGGATGCTGTATTCTTAGCTTTGGAGAGTGCGTTTTTTACCTGTGTGGCCGTTATTACCAGAATTTGGCAATCTTCCGGTATTGAGATGCGCCATTTAGGGGGTGAGAGGGGGATGAAGTTGGCACTGAATCAATCTGCCAGGATATTGGCAATATCCTTGGGATCAGTATATTTAATGCCATTCTGTTTTAGCTCAGAGCAGATCTGAGCATTGCCATTTAGATTCTTGACATAGTTATAGAATGCCTTGTGGTTGTCTTTGGAATCTTTGGCAATTTTATTTTCGTAACTAGCTTTGGAGGATTTTATGAGGGATCTCAGTTTCTTATTGAGGCTGGTAAGGGAGTTTTTTTGCATCCTGGGATTTTCCTCTTTTCTGCAACAGTTTCTTCCTTTTGTTGTAAAGTTTGTTTATGGCAGGGGACCACCAGATTGGCTTCTTTTTTTTGGATGAGAGCATATTGGTTCTATTTGGAATGGCATGATTCATGCATGAGTGGATGTGCTCGTACAGTGCCTTAGTGTAGGATTCAGCAGTTGAACTTTCAGTTCCCGTCTGCATGGGTGTCATGAAGTTTGTCATTTCTGACTTGAGTAGAATGAAGTTGGCTTTGGAGAAGTTTTTTATGGAGGTTTCCTTACTGGGGGGTGGGGGTGGGATGTGGACGTTAAGGCTGATTAGCTTATGGTCAGACCTGACTAATGAGGGGGTGACCATAGGTGTGGAGCATCGATTTCCCATGTTGGTAATGACCAGGTCTAGGATATTGGAGCCCCTGGTGGGACTATGGATTAGTTGATCCAGGGCGTTGGAATTTATGAATTCCAAGAACCGTTGGGGAAAGGTGTTGGCACATGAGTAGTTTTCCCAGTTAATGGCAGGGTAGTTAAAATCACCCAGTATTAGAGTGTTTGGTTCTATCTTAATATTTTCCAGTATGTTTAGAAAGGTGTAGTGAGAATCTTGGAGTATGGTGGGGGATCTGTAGCAAGCTACAATTTGGATTGCAGTCTTACCTAGTGTTAGTTGCACCTGGAGAATTTCAGATGCATTGTGTTGGGCAACTAGCCTGGTGGTATGAATATCCTTGGTGAATATTGACACTTCTCCACCTTTAGTGTTTCGGTCCTGGTTTGGTGGCCGAAAAGTGTGGTAAGAGTTGTAGCCTGGTATTGCAGGGGTGCTCTCTGGAGCCTTGAACCAGGTCTCAGTTACTGCACAGGTATTGATGTTCTCCATTTTTAGGAGTGCCTCGAGAGAGTGCATTTTGAGGTTTAGACTTCTAGCATTGAGTAGCATTACCTTCAGATTTTCATGCTTGTACCTGTTACAGTGGTGGTTTTGTCCTTTGAACTTTGCCTAAAAAAGGCACTATAGGGGTGGCAAGAGCCTTAGCCAGTAACCTGAATCTCAGGGGTGACAGGTGCAGACCATCTCTGGCAAAGCATCGTGGTCTGTCGATCATGTCGTCCCAGGCAGACAGATACTGGATCCCCTTTGAATGACACCAGAAGCTTAGCCAATTGTTGAAGTCAATCATTTTGTCCTTATATTGTGATATCATTCTGGGCGAAGGCAGGATGCTTATCAGGGCTAGGGTCATACCTGCCTTGGCCACATGATCTGAGAGCTCTTCCATGTCTCTTTTCATGTAGTAGAGGGAGGTACGTCTCAAGTCATTCACTCCAACATGGACAATGACAGAGTCATATTTGTACTTGTTGTGGAATGACTTGAGTGCATGCGTTATGTGACGGATCCTGGCATCGGACAGGCAGCTGACTGTAATTTTCTCCTTGTTCAACCTGGTGAGTGGGACATCAGTGTGCTGGACTATAGAGTCACCTATGCAAACAAACACCAATCACAACCAAAGTGTCACATAGTTCACAACACCAGTGTGCAACCCAGCAACAGCCCCTAAGGCAAGACAACGTACCTAACACTTTAGTCATAGCAAATTTTCAACAGAAAAAAAGGCAACAAGCAAGCTACTAAAATATTTCAGCTGTATTTTATGTTGGATGTCCTTTTTTGCAAGAAAAATATTACTCACTGCAAACAGATTCCTCAACCACATGGTGGGGACACTTCAAGATAAGCAGGCCTTATTGAAAAAAACATCTGCTTTCAGATGAAAGTGAGTAATATTTTTCTTGATAAAAGGTCATCCAACGTAAAATACAGCTGAAATATTTTAGTAGCTTGCTATTTTGCCTCAGGATGTGCAGGCAAAAGGTTAGATATTGTTGAAAGTTAAGGGAGCTGCACAGCTAGAGTGCTCACTGGCCGTCCACCATTTTAGAATGAGGAAGTGCTTTTTAAAACGAAAACGTATGGTGGAGCGTTAATGTGCTGTGTTTCTGTGGAATAAAGTGAACTGAAGTGTGCTGAGCCGTCCGTGTGTTTTTTTCACAATTTTCTAAGCTTGCCCTGCTCAGGGCTTTAGTGTTTTACCTAAAAAGCTGCTTCATTTTGTGGATTACAAGTTTTATTTGGAAGCTGCCGTGAATTTTGTTTTGTTTTTTTTTTTTGCTGTCATTAACAGCCACCCACCCTAGTCAATATAATGGCCATTGTAATATACTTCAGTTTCAGCCTGCTGCTGCTATTCACAGACACACAAACACACATGCATGCACTTCCAATCAATGTAATTGTTAAAATAGTAACACAACACTGACTGGCTAGTCCTATCCTGTTGCTATGTGAGAGTTAGGTGTTAAAACAGGCTACACACATTCATTCTCTGATTTCCCACCTTGTCATATTATCAGTGGTAATTAGGATGGAGTGAAAAATCAGAGAATGAATGAATAAAAACCTTATTGTAATGCACTGCAAGCTTCATCGGCTTTAACACCTTGACTTATGTCAATGCATCTTCATGGGTCTTTAGTCTCAAAACTGCCCTTGATTTTCCCATGAGGTAGACTTGTGCATGAGTACATATGGTATATCTTTAAGGACAGTTTAATAGCTTTTGACTTGTCTAGTTGTGATGTATATAAAAATGTAGGTTTTGTGAACCATATCCACGTTTGCCTGTTTCACTTAAATCATTAATTTCTCAAACTTATCAATGAACCTAATATTTAGCAATGCAATTTTTCTCTTCATTGTTACTGCAGGGTATAGCAGCCAAGATCCCACACTTTTTTAAAAATTTAATGGAATGTGGGCTATGCAGGTACAATGTTCTGTCTGCCACCAGGTATTTGTTGACTATGAGACTAGCCATATATAATCACGGGATTTGTTGTCTTAAACCTAAATGTTCTCCATGTTGTGTTAGTTTGTAACCACCTTTTGGTTACAGGCATCTGAGCACAACTTTGTTGTGCATCCTAGGGTAGTTAATGTGATACAGGGCAAGACTGAAATATGTCAGATAACTGTAACAGCAGGCTGACTTATCAGTACAGGGATAACAGTATGCTTAGCTTATTAATGGCTGATTGTACTGAAGAACTTTAATATTTACAAAATAGCACCTTGAAGGAGTGTGTGTGTGTGTGTGTGTGTGTGTGTGTGTGTGTGTGTGTGTGTAGATATATATATATATATATATATATATATATATATATATATATATATATATATATTATAATGAATTATTGGAAGGTAACTTTCACAACCTTACACTGTTTACTACGCACAGTAAGACGCTGTCTGGTTCGATTCTCAGCTAGAGCGTCTTCTGCTTGGAGACATGCGTGAATGGGCGTACCTTCGTTGAAGGTTGTGCATCAGACTTGGCAAGCCAGTATTTTTTGTATTTCTGTATTGCCTTTCTATATTTTGAATACTGTAGTTTGTTTTCTTTACCTTGTGTTTTGCTTGCATTCTGTTTTAACAGCATATTAAAACTTCAAAAGAGACCACAGCTCTCTCTGTTCTGAGTCAGGCAGAAATAAGAACTGATTAATTAAGGACTCATTCATAAGACAGAAGAGGTCACTTAAGGTTAATCACTTGTTAACAGAGGGGGTGGAGCTAGGAACTAAAATTTCTATTTAAGGAGTAAACTAAAACATTTCAGAGCTTTACCAGAAAGGCTCATCCAGACTCTGCTACACTTTGCTGTGAAGGAAAGGTTAGTTTGCTGTTATTTTTTGTATTTCTGTATTGCCTTTCTATATTTTGAATACTGTAGTTTGTTTTCTTTACCTTGTGTTTTGCTTGCATTCTGTTTTAACAGCATATTAAAACTTCAAAAGAGACCACAGCTCTCTCTGTTCTGAGTCAGGCAGAATTTTTCCCTCCCTCCTACCCATTTAAGTTGTCTTGTTAAATACCACTGTCTTTCTAGTTGCCGCCTCTTATGTTAATCTGACCATATATCTTATTTCTCTCTACTTTCACTGGCTTATGTGAGTAATCACAAAACCATCACTTTTGAAATCCCACCCTTCAATTATTTAAATTTATTGGCCATCCTACAGTATTTCATAGTACCAAAATACAAAAGTAACCACCCCTTTCAGTCCATCTTGCTGTTTTAAAAATAGTAACTCTCCACTAAACCTTAACTTTTTAAACAGGTAAAACTCAAGTTACCTACTTTCATATCTAACTTCTCTAGTGCACACTGCAGAGTGCATTCTTTTCAATCTTACCTTTAAGCATCCCTGTTACTAGCACTTTCTCTAATACCTAAAAAGATCATCTCTACTTGACTCCAAGTAGACTTTTCTCTATCTGTTAAACCTAGCACTTGCTCCTACAGTACTTATTACCTTGATACGGCACTCTTATAGATAGCACCCCAAAAAGGCAAACCCCCATTTCTCGGTCACCCACGTCCCCGGAATCTCTTTTAAAGTTTTTTTGTCTAGTCCTTCTAGCATGTCGAGGGATCAGTTGCTAGTGTCCTCTCCTGCTCAGCTGGTGAACCTGGGAATATTGAGGCAATGTTACAATTGCCTCATGTACACAGACAACCCTCTCCTCCTCCCACAAAAGACAAATACATGCGAGAGATGCAACTATACGGCCAAACTGGAGGCTGAGCTCTCTAAACATAGGACTGGCAAGACCAGTCAGGAGGAGAAGGTTACCACACACACTATAGACCCAGTCGCACATAGTACCATCACAACCTCAAATCATACACATAAACACACAAAGACATACTCGGCGGCTCTGATCAAAAATCTACCAAAACAGCAGAGGCCACCAAAGCAGACACCCAAACAACCACCACCTCAGAACACAACACCTGCAACACATAGACCTCACAGTCAGAGTGTCAAACAGTCACAGCCCTTAAGGCCAAACACAATGCCAGACACACTAGTCATTGGTGACTCCATAGTCAGACATACTGATGTCCCGCTCACCAGACTGAGTAAGGAGAAGGTCACAGTAAGCTGCCTGTCGGGCGCTAGAATCTGCCACATAACGCAAGCACTCAGGTCTCTCAACAGCAGGTACAAATACGACTCAGTCATTGTCCACGCTGGTGTAAACGACCTGAGACGTACCTCCTTGGACTACATGAAAAGAGACATTGAGGAGCTCTCTGATTATGTAGCCCAGGCAGGTATGACCCTGACCTTGAGCAGTATCCTACCTTCACCAAGAATGATGCCACAATACAGAGATAAGATGATCAGCTTTAACAATTGGCTTAAACTCTGGTGTCATTCAAAGGGGATCAATGTCTGTCTGCCTGGGATGACATGCTGGACAAGCCATGCTGCTTCAAGGGATGGCTTGCACCTGTCACCCTGGGATTCGGATATTAGCAAAGGCTCTTGCCACCCCCATAGTGCCTTTTTTAGGCAAGGCTCAAATTCTAAACCTACCACCCTAGAACACAAAAAGAAAAAAACTAAGGGTAATGCTGCTCAATGCCAGAAGTCTAAATCTCAAAATGCACGCACTCGAGGCCCTTCTCAGTATGGAGAACATCGATGTCTGTGCAGTGACAGAAACCTGGTTCAAGGCTCCTGAGAGCACCCCAGCACTATCAGGTTTTACCTCTTATCATGCGTTCCGGCCCCAAAATCTGGACAATACCAAGAAAGGAGGGGGGGTATCCATATTCATCAAAGACACCCACACCTCAAGACTGGTGGCAACGCACGATGCATCGGAGACCATCCAGGTGCAATTAACCATAGGCAAGACTGCTCTGCAAATTGTAGCATGTTACAGGCCACCCTCACAAACTCAGGAACCTCACATGGCCTTCCTGAAAACACTAGAGGGGATAAATGTATCACCAAATACCATCATACTAGGTGACTTCAATTACCCTAATATAGACTGGGAACACTACTCAAGCCCAAACACCCTAGCCCAAAAGTTCCTGGAATTCATAAACTCAAATGCCATGGAACAACTAGTCACCATCCCCACAAGAGGAGAAAACATACTTGATCTCATCATCACGAACATGGGAGCACAATGTTCAACACCGGAAGTATACCCCTCAAAGGTGAGATCAGATCACAAACTAATCTCGCTGGAGGTCCTCATCCCACCCCCACCTGAAATAAAAGACCACAGTAAAGAACTTCTCGAAGCCGACTTCACACTTCTAAAGACTAGTGTGGTCTCCTTTAAGGCCCCGAGCGTGGAAAACAGTACTCAAGCCACTGAATCACTTACAAATGCCTTCTACCAGCACCTGCAGGACTGCATGGATAAGGCAATCCCAAGCAAAACAAAGACTCTTTGTACCAAAGGCAAGCGTCCAGTCTGGTGGACCCCAGCCATAAACAAACTCTACAACAAAAGGAGGAAGCTACTACAAGATAGAGCAAAATCCTTAAAAGGTAAGACACCCTTGATCACAATAAGTAAAAAACTAAGAGCTCTCATAAAATCATCCAAAGCAAATTTTGAGAGAAAAATAGCTAAAGACTCAAAAGACAATCATAAGGCCTTCTTTAGCTATGTTAGAAACCTGGGAGGAAACTCCCAGATATGCTCAGAACTAGTTCAAAATGATGTGAAGATTACTGATCCTACAGACATTGCCAACATACTGGCTGACAGGTTCAGTGCAAACTTCTCCCCTCCCCAAAGGAGAGATATCTATACCAAGCGATTGCAGCCCCCCAAACATCTCCAACGCCCAAGTGAGAACTGCTCTCTCCAAAGCAAAAAACACAGCATCCATGGGACCTGATGGTGTCCCCAGCTGTGTGCTCCACGAACTCAATGAGGAATTAAACCCACAGCTAGGACAGCTGTTTAATCATAGTCTTACCTCTGGATACATACCCAGGGAGTGGCGCATTGCAACTGTGGTCCCACTTCACAAAGGCAGTGCCTCCACCGACCCTGGAAATTACCGGCCCATTAGCTTGACAAGCCTTATCTGCAAAGCCATGGAGAGGATCATAATGGACCTCATAAATAAAGACATAGGGAATTTGCAGACTTTGGATCCATCCCAGTTTGGCTTTGTCAAAGGCAGATCATGCCTTCTAAACTTGGTTGACTTTTTCGAAACAGTCACCAAAGCCATTGATGAGGGAAAGGCAGTCCATACAGCCTACCTCGATCTGGCGAAGGCCTTCGATACAATACCCCACTCGGGTATCATTGAAAAACTCATCAGCTTAAATGTTAACCCATACATCACAAGATGGGTTGCAAACTGGCTGAGTGACAGAACCCACAGGGTCAGAGTTGCTGGCGCCATGTCAGACTCAAAGCCTGTCACAAGTGGTGTACCACAGGGCTCAGTCCTGGGCCCACTCTTGTTTGGCATCTACTTTTCCAGTACAAGCAAACACAGGAGGGTTATGGCTGACAAAGTTTGCAGATGACTGCAAACTGGGTGCCATAGTAGAAAACACATCTGACACAGATATCCTTCAGAAGGGTCTCACAGAAATGGATAACTGGTGCCAGAGCCATGGCCTAAAGTTAAATGCCAAAAAATGCATAGTCATACCCTTCGGGAAAAACAAGGTTACCCTTAGCTACCAAATAGGTGGCAATCCACTGAGCACAGAAGAAGTTATCAGAGACCTGGGGACCCAGGTTGATAGTAGTCTGTCATTCGACACCCATGTAGCTAAAGTAGTTAGGAAGACCTTCTACATTGCCCACCTTATCATGAAGGGATTCTCATCTAGATCAAGGGAGGTCATAGTCTCCCTATACTCATCACTCATCAGACCAATGATTGAGTACAATGCCCCATTCGAATGTATCTGACCCGACACTTGCAGCAGCTGGAGAGGCCACAAAAGTTCCTCACCAAAAGGATAAAGGGTCTCAAACATCTGTCCTATGCTGCCCGACTGAAAGAACTCCAGCTCTATTCAGTCGCACGCTTGCTCAGAGGTGACCTTTGCCTAACATACAAGGCCATGTCAAACCCAGATTTGATGAATATGCTTCACCTCAAAAATCTAGATCCGTCAGAGCCACAAGGGCGGAGACTTAAACCTCGACACGGCTATTAATAGGACGTGCTGGAGGGATAGATTCATCACCCAAAGACTCCCTATGCTGTGGAATAAAATCCCGGTATATGTGAGGCAGAGCACCTCGCTGGCCTTGTTCAAGAGAAATCTTGACCAATGGATGGGAGATCGCAGATATACCCCAGGGATTACCTCAGTGTCACTGCTCAACAGAGGCACAGCAAAATAATGGGTATAGTTCCCCATACTAAAGGGGTGGCGTAAGCCACAAAACTATGGGCTAGGCTTGTAAATGCCCTCGGGCAGATAGCCTAGTATGAACCTATGAACCTATGAACCAGTATGTAAAAATCAACTGCCAATCATTAGCAGAGCGGAGTTCCACTGTGGCGACCCCTAACTGGGAAAAGCCGAAAGACACAAACAAACAAACACTGTTTACTACACAGTCTGCTGGCATGTGTTTTATAGGAGACAGCCTCCTCTACATACCATCAGTACATACAGTAATCAAGCAGTAAGAATGCACGGTTAGTAATGGTGACCCTATTCTGTCCTACAAAAGTTTGTAGTACTCGCAGATCATATATGCTAAAACATAATCACAGACTTCTGGCACCTTCCCTTTTAAAAAAAAATGTTTTACCATGAGGTACAAGCTTGACATTGCAGATAAACTAAGGCAGCTTTATGTTTTACTGCGGTGCAGGGCCTCTGCTTATTGCATGAACTCCAAATCTGTTTTCCTGTTATGTGTGTGACTCCCAACAGCTGCAAGTGAAATGAGATGGCATTCTTTAAGCACAGCCTCATTCCACTCTCAGCCTCCAGAGATGCACAATATGGAAGATGCATATCAGTGCAGATGCAGTGAGCACCACATTTACAAAGAACTGTTGAATGCCATGATAATTCTGGCACTAGACAGTATGAAAACATGTATACAAGCCTGCCCCATCCCCCTTCCCACATTTTACACCATGCTGACCTCCATGTGACATATATTACAGTAAAGAGGCCAGGATTTCCCCAGCATTTTTTGCATTCATCCTCTTTCTCTCACTTTCTCTACAGCTAATTGTTTTGTGACTTAGGTGCTCCAGGCCTAACATTATAAATATTGAAGCTTTCGGGCTCTCAACCCTTCATCAGCATACACAATACCAAATACTTTACATTTAGATAGAGGGAACAGTATTTGTAAAGTATTTGGTATTGTGTATGCTGATGAAGGGTTGAGAGCCCGAAAGCTTCAATAAATTACTGGCGTTTCTGTTATTTTTCGTTGTTTTTGAGAACTTCTAACATTATAAATAACCAAGTGCTTGAAATTTTACTGGAAGACATACTTATTAATTGTTTTGATCACCTAAACTCACAAAGTTTATAGACAGTTGATATTCCATGAAACTTCTGGTTAAAATTGCAACTGCATTTATACCTAAATTATGTCTGCAGCTTTCTGTTTCTTGTTCTGCATTACTAATAAGATGCATTTGTCACATAGACTCACTATAACAAGGCTGTATGATACTTAACTTTGCTCTGTGTGAATGGGGGCTCCAGGAATTTAATAGCGGTGCCAGTGAGCCCTTCACCTAGGTCTCCATTCTATCTAAGGCTGTTCCAGCATGTTTGTGAAAGTAAATTTAAAACAGAAAAGCTATAGTGGCTCCAAAGTGAAACTGGTTAAACAGTGATGCAAAAATATTATTAGTCCGTCTTAATGAACTCAGAAATTGTAACAGTTAACACATTGTTAACAACTTACATTTTAAACACTGTGCACTCTTCAGTGTATAGCTGTACAGATGTCACTCAATGGTAACAATATGAAAAACTGGATCAAGACAGAAAGGTGCACTGCCCAGATGTCACTCGTCTTGTACAGTATATACTAATAAGGCAAAGAGGCTCGGGTGTTCATTTAAGTAGTTTATTGCATACAAACACATTAGGATGGATGGCGGGAACATTAAACTTAAATGAACTATCTGACTGACTACTACACACATGCATGCTATCACTCTGGCTGCTCACTCAAAATGGCACTGTTGCTTGCACGTGCTCGCTCAGTACATTTATGCATGTGCCCACTGACTGGAATGCTTCTTAAAGGTACATCACACACTCTGATCTACATCCTCCCTCTTTACTGAGCTGTCTCATATAAGCAAAGACATTTGAATAGGCATGCAGTTTATACAGACACTAATAAACAAAACAACAGTCATGTCCAGATTGCAGTGTATCTGGAACTAGGTATTACTAATGTAATAGTTAGGACTGGGTTTAGCAACAGGGACAGTCACTGGGTAATGCTCTGCTTCAGGACTTCCAGGGATTTTCTCAGGAACAGGGATTGCTGATGGAATGTCCTCTGGAACAGGAACATTGGACAAGTCACTCTGAGAATTAGAGTCTTTGTCATTGGCAAAATGCTGTAATATTGGTTTGGATACTGGTAATAAATGTTTCTGATTCCGCCTAACTTCCATTCCTTGTGATTCCATGATGTACAATCTGGGCTCTTGAAACAAACTTTTCACAAATCCAAGGCAATCAAAACCTTTTGATGTCTGCATCCTCACTATCTCTTCCCTTCTTTAAATGAACGGAGCAGTTTGCTGGTCTTATCATAGTAGGAATTCTGGGACAAATGCTTTTTCAACAATTGGGTTTTCACTGCTTTGCTGATTTTTGCACATGGAACCAATAAATTGCTATTGATTGGTAATGTGGTTCTGGTTTGTCTCAACATACGTCTCTGGCAGGTAAACCAAGACAATCATAATGAGGAATGTTTCTGAGATTTAGCAAGTTTAGAAAAACATTGATATTCTCACGTTTGGATTTTTCTAACAGCTGTTTTGAACATTAACTGCACGTTCAGCCAAGCTGTTTGACTGCGGGTATTCAGGACTACTTGTAATATGAACAAAGTCCCACATTTCTGCAAATTGTTTGAACTGCTGAGTTGTAAACTGTGCATCAAATAACTCTGTGCAGACAGCCATAGACAGAAAAATGTCTCTTCAACCTAGTAATGACAGTTTTGGACATTAGGTTAGGAAGATCCAATTTGAATAAGAGTCTACTAACACCAAGTAATGTTAACCATTCCACTCGAAGATATCTGTGGCTACTGTTGACCAAGGTAGTTCAGGAATCTGGTTTAATTGAACTGTTTTTTGTTGTTGATGTGGCTTTGTACTATTACAGACTGAACAAGATGAAAGTACTTTCTCAATATCTTTTGATATAGAAGGCCAAATACTGGATCTCTTGCCCTTCTTTGGGTAGAGTCAGTTCCTGGGTGACCACGATGCAAGATCTTAATGTACTCTTGTTACAAGGACTTTGGAACAATCACTTTAGGACCTTTCATGATAATAGTATTGTCTGACAAAATCTCTTCTCTGTATGGAACACATCTACTGGTAAAGAAGATTGTTTTGACAGCCATCTTTGACTGATAAACAGTTAAGTTTCTGGAGAATTGTGTGAGTTCCAAGCTCATCAAGATATGTGGAAATAAAATTTCTCACTTCCATGACTTCAAAATCAAGTTGCTCATTGTCATGCTGTCCTGTGTTTTTTCTGGGTGATTGAGATAAGATATCAGCAAGATAAAGAAGTTTGCCTTTTGTGCAAACAAGATTGAAATTGTACTTTTGCAGTTTGAGTATCATGCTTTGCAATCTAGCAGGAGCTGTGTGTGCATTGGCTTTCTCAAAATACTGACTAGAGGTTGGTGGTCAACTTTGATCTAGATTGGTCGACCATAAATATAATCATGGAACTTTGAGCATGCAAACACAATTGCCAAAAGCTCTTTCTCAATCTGGGCATACTGCATCTCAGTTTGGGTTACTGTTCTTAGCTTAGGCTACTGTTCTACCCTCTTGAAGAATTAGTGCATCTAGACCAAACGTAGAAGCATCACAGGAAAGAATAACTGGTTTGTGAACATCATAGTAGTGTAGAGTGGGTGGATTGGCAATTTTCTGTTTCAAGGCATCAAATATTCCTTGGTGTTGTTCTGACCATGACCAGGTTACATCTTTGCATGTCAGTTCTCTTAGCAGTGCTGAAAGTTGGCTTAAATCTGGAATGAACTTGCCTAAGTAGTTGACCATGCCAAGAAAACATTGTAAGGCTTGGACATTGTCCAGAGCTGGCATCTCGAGAATTGCTGTTTGCTTGGAAGGATCTGGTTGTAAGCCTTAACTGGTAAACAAATGAGCAACATAAGTAACTTCTTGTAGCCTGAATTTGCACTTCTGAGGATTTAGCTTAAAATTCATTTCATGTGCTCTTTCCAGAACTTTCTTGAGGTTTCTATCATGTTTGATTTCACCATTGCCTCCTAAAAGAATATCATCTACTATAATAGCACATAGATAGCCAGAAAAAAATGTGTTCCATCGCATTCTGAAAGACTACACTGGCAGAATTTATTCCAAATGGCATTCTCAGAAATCTGTACCTCCCAAATGGTGTACCAAATGTGGTTAACAATGAAGATTTTTGATCAAGCAAAATTTGCCAAAATGAACTCTTTGCATCTAAGACAGAAAAAAACAGTGGCATTTGGCACTAGGGCAGCAACCTCCTTGACTGTGCACATAGGATGATGAGGCCTTCTTAATATTTTTCTCAAGTCTCTTTGATCAATACATATTCTGATATCATTTGAGCTTTTCTTATGAGCTACTACCATGGAAGATACTCATTCAGTTGGTTCTTCTACTGGACAAATTACTCCTAACTGCACCATTTTTTCTAGCTCGGCTTTGACTCTGTCCTGAATAGCTACTGGAACTTTCCATGCTGGTCTGATAACTGGGCTGACCTCTGGGTCTAACTTCATGGAGTACACAACTGGTAGTTTTCCTAGTTTGTTTGCAAAAATATCAGCATACTCAGAGAAAATAGGTTGGGTGAAATTTGAGCTGTTGTTATTCAAGCTTACATGGCGGACTTCTTTATTAAATGAAAGCAGTCCCATTTTCAAACTCTCTGAGGCCTAATAATGACTGTACATGTCTCTTGACTATGTAAAACTGCAAGTTATAGCTGTTCCCAGCAGAGTAACATGAAAGCGCTACTGAGCCTTTGGTCTGAATTTCTTCACCACCATAAGCAACGAGCTTTGCACACTTTGTCAAATCAAGTTGTTCTGAAGCTTTTACTTTAGCAAACGTTTCTGCTGACATAACATTGCAGTTTGAACAAGTATCTGCTTTGAGCTCTACAGGACTCCCATTAATCCAAACAGTAAAAAAAGATTTCATTCTTTGCTCACAAATCTGCTGCATTGATTGTTTCACCAAGCACAGACACACCATCAACATAAAAAGTAAAGTCGCAGCTTTCTAATTGATCAACTTGTCTCTTTGAGTGCTTTCTTTTAATACATGAATGTGCTTTGTTTGATTTACAAAATCTTTTGAAATGATTCCACTTACTGCAAGAATGGCACTGCTGACCAAAAGCTAAGCATTTTTCTTGTTTGGACTCATGATTACCATTATGGCAGTTGATTATGAGGCTTGCTACAGGTTTTTCTGAGTTACCCCTGTGCTTTGCTGTGTGCACCTTAGGCCTTACTGAACTTGCTCTGGGTTTCATAGAAACCATGCCCTTAGGCCTGTATCTTTTAATCTTGTGCTGCCCTTAGGACTGTATCTTTTAATCTCATGCTGCATACTATCTACATTAGCTTAGGAAGGTACTGGAAAGCTTGCTTTCTCAGTTTTAAGCATACTTGTGTGCCTTTCTGTAAGCTCATATAACTGACAAATCTCAATGGCCTTATTTAATGTTGAATCACTGTCTTGAAGCAAAATCTTTCTCACTGTGTCATTATTAATACCACACACAACATATCAACTAATCTCTCAGATCACCAAATCTGCATGTTTTACCCTTGTTTCTCAAGTCGGTTATATATGCTGCAGAAATTTCACCAGGCTTTGATCTCTTGTGTATAATAAGTGTCTTGCCATTGTAATATTCTCTTGGGGGTTACATGTTTCTCTAAATTTATGTTTTAAGCATTCAGGGTCTTCCCATGTTTCAGCTTGCACCACAATATGGAGGTTTTCCCCCTCCCCTGCAAACACAGCAGGTGCATACACAAATTAATGCTCTCTTTCAATGGCTTCTGAACCAGCTAAATTAAGCAGAATAAATGCCTTTGTACATGCATTTTTTTCCAGAAAAAGCAGTCTGTATAAAAATATCATATTGCTACTCAAACACTCTACAGTTTTCTTAAATATTGTTATCAAACACAAGTGGTGTGGGTCTGTGAAATCCTTCTGCCATGCCCATAAAATATAGTAAAAAAAAATGCAATCTTGGCCCTTGGAATTATGTATGAACATGCACACACACCAGGTACTTCTAATAATATTCAAATGCATGATAATCTCTTTGAAAGACTGCACTTTGCAATATTCTCTTTGAAATGACTGTACTTTGTGAAATAACTGTACTGTAATACTGAACACACTTGCCAACACTTTGCACACTTCGGGTATTTCAAATAACTTTAGTTAATGCAAAAAAATAGTACGTAATGAAAAAATCCATTTTTCCCTTCCTTATGCATTTTATGTGGTTCGGATATTGTTTTAAATATTTTTGCAATTATTTTGAATACTTTTAACAATATGTTGCAGTTTTGGACATTTTGTTTAATAAGAAATTCATTTTGAGAATTCTGAGTGCTTTGTTTTATATGCGTAGCAAAATAAATCATTTAAGCGAGTTTTAGTACCTGGAATTTGTTTCTGACTTGTTTGTGAGTAGTTTGAGCAGTAGGGATGATCCACTCCTGCATATTCCTCCATTTCTAACCGGTTGCCTCATGGCTGTGACTCTGGATCCCACTCTGACACCATGTCGCTCGTCTTGTACATACTAATAAGACAAGAGGCTCGGGTGTTCGTTTGAGTAGCTTATTGCATACAAACACATCAGGATGGATGGCAGGAACAGTAAACTTAAAGGAACTATCTGACTGACTACTACACACATGCATGCTATCACTCTGGCTGCTCACTCAAAATGGCGCTGTTGCTTTCACGTGCTCAGTACTTATATGCACGTGCCCACTGACTGAAATGCTTCTTAAAGATATATCACACACTCTGATCTACACCAGACCCAATCAGTCTACTGAAAAATGATTGCCTTTCATTTTTATTTCTAGTCTAACCAACTTATTTTGTTATTTATCACATACCTTTAACCAGTACTAAAACAGTTTGTTGCCAGTGACAGTCATTATTCATGATGATAACTGACTGTTTATGTCACAATTTACGTTACTATTTGTTTTCCACCTGCTCTGAATCTTGTCTAAGAAGTAGCATTGCTATTACTTAACTTTCACTGTCACTGCATAGCTCTTCTTTCTAGTTCTGTAAACACAATACAGTGTTAGGTACTGAAAGCAAGCAGTAAGAATTCACTGTAATGGTGAACCTGTAGTGTCCTACAGCAGTTTTTAGCACTCATAATTAATGCATTAAAAAATCACAAAATTATGGCACCAAGAGCCTGGCCTAAACCACTAGACAAAGGGATTGTTTCAAGTTGTAACTGCCTAGCTAACCCAAAGCAAATATACCACCCATATTTGAGATTCCCCCACACACACATGCCCCACAGAAGTACACTGATAGTTTTGTTTTGATTCATAAACAAAATACAAAGTAAATGTATTTGTATATGATTTTGTCTGATTCTGTTATACATACATGTGTATTTGGTTATAATGAACAGCAAAATGTATGAGATTTAGCAACTGTCAGGACACACTGTGGCAAAAAACAATGCACTATTACTTTTGGTGTAAATGAGACTATATCTGTTGGGAAAAGGAAGATACGAGAATAGATGTAGTCAGGTTAAGAACTCACCTGAATGATATAGTAGGCAACATATCCACCACAGAATCTGAGCTCCTAACTGAAACACTATTATCAGATGGTAATGTAACATGGGTGCTGTAGCATTCCCTAAATGAGATGACAGCATGCGATTCCTTTAAAATTGATGACTATTATTCTGTCCCATGGGAGAGTTTGGCAAATGTAAAAGCACTAGATGCAACGATAAGGGGAATGTCAAACCTTCTCTGTCATGCCAGTTTAATACCCAAACTTGAAAATGGCCTTCCTTTTCTCACTATGCATTCAGCCTACATTATCATGGAATACAGACTACTGAAAATAAAATGTACAGATTCATTCTATTAGCAGCCCCCCCCCCCCCCCCCGATACACCATTGCAGTTTGCTAAAAACTTCCAAATGGCTTTCAGTGCCTCATAGGGGCCACTTTTCTTCTACGTGCCCTTAATTTACAAGGTGCTAAAACATGGTCATTGCCCATTTTTGAGTGAAACTACCTTTACAAAACAGCCCATATGTGTTCAGATTTACACAGAACAACAATTTCTCTCTAGTACACCCTCCATTTAAAACTGCTACAGATGAGACAGCCTTGTTTAGACTGGGAATTGCTACCTGGAACCACCTGCCTACTGATATCCAAAATATAAAAACCATTACAAATTTCAAAGGTGAATTTAAACAGCATTTTCTACTAAATCTACCTGTAACTGCTACCATGACAACTGTTAGGTAGCTTATCCTATATCATGAGTACTAAAATACATTTAATAATCTTTTCTCAGACTCTTAATGTGGCTTCTTATTTACAAATATTTCACATGTATATAGGAGTTTATGTATTATATGTATGATTGCACTGTATTTTTGATTGCACTGTATTTTATACACATCTTAGCTTGCATTTTGTATATATTTCTTTTTCAAAATGCACTCTACCCTGTTACCCTGTCTGCATTCAGTCTTAACTATATTCTGAATTTTGCTTTGTACTCATTTTGTATATAACATTATTGATTGAAAAGACTGTGATGTATTTTCTGCTCTTTGAGCCAGGATCATAGCTGAAAAGGGTCAGTAGACCAGTCCAATTACCCTGTGAACAAATAATTAATAAATAAATAATTAGCCCTGATCTGATGAAATACTGTTACATGGGATAATAGTTTCACAAACTGTATGCATTTATTTATTTATTGAAATGTATTTCATTTTAATAAGCTGAATTACATCCATGTCAGCTGTTTGTTGTTTTTAGTATTTGATTTGGGTAAATCCTGAGCTCTGTGATCTAAAGAGGGCAGTGCAAATATGCTAATCAGGCTGGCCTGAGGCTAAATTAGATTGATAATCACTGCTCTTATTATAATGTAGAAATCAACCAGAAGAAGTCAGCATATGTATCCCAGTCCATCTCTGAAGCACTAAACCAACCAGCTGCTCTTTGCTAAGTGATTGGGAGTGCAGTCCAGACTGTTTAACCACTTAGGAATCTTTTACTTCTGAAGAATGCAACTTGACCATTTGACTTTATGCTGTCAAGTTTGCCTCTGTTAAGTTCAGTTTCATTCAGACTGTGACAGTAGGACATATGGTATATCTTAGGGAAGTGAATCTGACTTTAAATTGATGTGACTTCTTAATTTCATTTTAGGGAGAGTGTCCCTCTAGTTTCCTCCATGGTAACTGAAACCTGTGCTTTGGGTCTTTTTCCCACCAGACTGATTTTATCCTATCCTGGTGTGACTGATCCATTTCTATATCAGACTGGAGCCTCCTCTGTTTAAGATGATGCCTTTTCATCTGTTTAAAAGAACACCATAGTTACATCAAACCTGAATAAGGTGAGTTTAGTCTGACAATTCTGGACCTATTTCCAATCTTCCCTTTCTGGTTGAAGTACCGGAGAAGGTGGTCTCTGCACAACTGGATTTGAACCAATGTTTGAATGACTTGTATGACTCTTTTCAGTCTAAATCTTTGACCTGTCATCCACTTTTAATACAGTAACTCATGGGATCCTTTTGTGTCTAATTACAGTCTTACTGCTACATCACAGGAGGGGTCCTGGACTGGTTTGTCTCCTATATTCCTAAGTGCATGTACACTATCATAACAGGGGTGACTTCATCTGTCTCCTTCCACTGTTACCAGCGGCAGTCTGTGAGTTCCATTCTATTTCTGCTCCCATTAGTATTCACTCCCTTTAGGGGATATGAACCTATGAACTTATATAATATGTAGGAGGGATTTGTGTTACCACTGTTAACACTGAGGACAAACAGCTTTATCTTTCTTTCCCTCAGGTGTCTGTGTATCATTTAAATAAACATACAGAAAATTAGGAATGAATCCACAACTGGATGGTAGCCAATTGGCTAAAGCTCATCATGTTAAAGACAGTTGCTATGGTTATGTATACACCCTGAGGGATCTAGCTGCTACATTCTTGTCTCCTAATACCATGCACTGTGGAGACAACCTAGAAATTATCCTGTTGTGTAAGCTGAGTATTGACTTAGACAGCAGATTAACTCACAAAGCCCACATTAAAGCAGTTGTCAGATTTTTCTGCTTCTATCTCAGAAAGATCCCATAATTAGGCACCTCATTCCCCCCCCATTCATGGACCTCCCCACAGGTCCATGCTGCAGTACTCTTTCCCCCATCCATGGATCTTCCCACAGGCCCATGCTTCAGTACTTATTCCCCCCATCCATGAACCTTCCCACAGGCCCATGCTCCAGTACTCATTCCCTCCATCCATGGACCTTCCCATAGACCCATACTCTAGTATCTTCACAGATGGACTACTGTAATGCCTCATACATGGGGATCCTTGAGCAAGAACTAGTCTGGAGCCCAGTTACTTATTCCCCCTCACCATAGTGTTTGCTGGTTGACTTCTTACCAGTGGATTATTTTTAACATACTGGTCAGGGTTACTTTAGCCCTGTAAGACCTGGTTCTCCTTACTTATGCAACCACCTGGACTGATACTAGCTGACTTGCTCTCTTAGCTCTGCCTCACAAAGGCTGTTGGCACTTCTGTAGGCAGGGCTTGAATCATCTGGCTTACGTGTCTTTGCTTTTCAAGGTCTGAGTCTCTGAAGTATGCCACCTGGCAGGCTGAGGCACTCCCCATGATGACTGCCTTCAAGAACTCCTTGAAGACCCACCTTTTACAGCTTACATACAGTTGATCCTTTTTTCTGCTATACTAAGTTCATTGACATATTTTATTTAATTAAGTGCTCAGCTACATTTTGTTCAAACTGTTTTATCATAACTGTGTATTACTTGTTTTATATCTATTTTTGTTATCATGTTTAGGCTTTGCAAGTAAATAAATCTGAAACCGAAGTGCTTTGCTAATATTCAAGTGATATACCTTTTTATTATTAACTCTTGAAAATATGCTTAATATCAATGACACCATAAGAGATCAGAGCTAATGTTATGCAGTTAACCAAATGGTCTAATATTTTTAACTGGATCTTTTTTGCCCCTCCTTTAACTACCATTAATTTCCCCTGCCTATTTGTGACTAATAGTTCTGCAAGTCATTAATTGTTTGGCACTGAAACCACAGTGGAGCCATTTGAGTTGGCTGCTAGAAGGGTGTACATACTTGAGTTGACGACAGACATTAGTTGTTCATTAGTTGACTCTCTCCTATGGGAGGAGCATGCAGACATTAGTTGTTGCTCTCCTACAGGATGAGCATGCAGACATCAGTTGTTCGTTAGTTGACTCTCTCCTATAGGATGAGCATGCATACATCAGTTGTTCATTAGTTGACTCTCTCCTATAGGATGAGCATGCAGACATTAGTTGTTCATTAGTTGACTCTCTCCTATAGGATGAGCATGCAGACATTAGTTGTTCATTAGTTGACTCTCTGCTATAGGATGAACATGCAGACATTAGTTGTTCATTAGTTGACTCTCTCCTATAGGATGAGCATGCAGACATTAGTTGTTCATTAGTTGACTCTCTCCTATAAGATGAGCATGCAGACATTAGTTGTTCATTAGCTGACTCTCTCCTATAGGATGAGCATGCAGACATTAGTTGTTCATTAGTTGACTCTCTCCTATAAGATGAGCATGCATACAGTTGTTCATTAGTTGACTCTCTCTTATAGGATGAGCATGCAGACATTAGTTGTTCATTAGTTGACTCTCTCCAATAGGATGAGCATGCAGACATTAGTTGTTCATTAGTTGACTCTCTCCAATAGGATGAGCATGCAGACAGTTGTCCATTAGTTGATGCTCTCCTATAGGATGAGCACGCAGACATTAGTTGTTCATTAGTTGACTCTCTCCTATAGGATGAGCACGCAGACATTAGTTGTTCATTAGTTGACTCTCTCCTATAGGATGAGCATGCAGACATTAGTTGTTCATTAGTTGACGCTCTCCTACAGGATGAGCATGCTGACATTAGTTGTTCATTAGTTGACGCTCTCCTACAGGATGAGCATGCAGACATTAGTTGACTCTCTCCAATAGGATGAGCATGCAGACATTAGTTGTCCATTAGTTGATGCTCTCCTATAGGATGAGCATGCAGACATTAGTTGTTCATTAGTTGACTCTCTCCTATAGGATGAGCATGCAGACATTAGTTGTTCATTAGTTGACTCTCTCCTATAGGATGAGCATGCAGACATTAGCTGTTCATTAGTTGATGCTCTCCCACAGGATGAGCATGCAGACATTAGTTGTTCATTAGTTGACGCTCTCCTATAGGATGAGCATGCAGACAGTTGTTCATTAGTTGACTCTCTCCTATAGGATGAGCATGTAGACATTAGTTGTTCATTAGTTGACTCTCTCCTATAGGATGAGCATGCAGACATTGTTGTTCATTAGTTGACGCTCTCCTATAGGATGAGCATGCAGACATTAGTTGTTCATTAGTTGATGCTCTCCTATAGGATGAGCATGCAGACATTAGTTGTTCATTAGTTGACGCTCTCCTATAGGATGAGCATGCAGACATTAGTTGTTCATTAGTTGACTCTCTTCTATAGGATGAGCATGCAGACATTAGTTGTTCATTAGTTGACGCTCTCCTATAGGATGAGCATGCAGACATTAGTTGTTCATTAGTTGACGCTCTCCTATAGGATGAGCATGCAGACATTAGTTGTTCATTAGTTGACGCTCTCCTATAGGATGAACATGCAGACATCAGTTGTTCATTAGTTGATGCTCTCCTATAGGATGAACATGCAGACATCAGTTGTTCATTAGCTGACTCTCTCCTATAGGATGAGCATGCAGACATTAGTTGTTCATTAGTTGACGCTCTCCTATAGGATGAGCATGCATACAGTTGTTCATTAGTTGACTCTCTCCAATAGGATGAGCATGCAGACATTAGTTGTTCATTAGTTGACTCTCTCCAATAGGATGAACATGCAGACAGTTGTCCATTAGTTGATGCTCTCCTATAGGATGAGCACGCAGACATTAGTTGTTCATTAGTTGACTCTCTCCTATAGGATGAGCACGCAGACATTAGTTGTTCATTAGTTGACTCTCTCCTATAGGATGAGCATGCAGACATTAGTTGTTCATTAGTTGACGCTCTCCTACAGGATGAGCATGCTGACATTAGTTGTTCATTAGTTGACGCTCTCCTACAGGATGAGCATGCAAACATTAGTTGTTCATTAGTTGATGCTCTCCTATAGGATGAGCATGCAGACATTAGTTGTTCATTAGTTGATGCTCTCCTATAGGATGAGCATGCAGACATTAGTTGTTCATTAGTTAACTCTCTCCTATAGGATGAGCATGCAGACATTAGTTGTTCATTAGTTGACTCTCTCCTATAGGATGAGCATGCAGACATTAGTTGTTCATTAGTTGACTCTCTCCAATAGGATGAACATGCAGACATTAGTTGTCCATTAGTTGATGCTCTCCTATAGGATGAGCATGCAGACATTAGTTGTTCATTAGTTGACTCTCTCCTATAGGATGAGCATGCAGACATTAGTTGTTCATTAGTTGACTCTCTCCTATAGGATGAGCATGCAGACATTAGCTGTTCATTAGTTGACGCTCTCCCACAGGATGAGCATGCAGACATTAGTTGTTCATTAGTTGACGCTCTCCTATAGGATGAGCATGCAGACATTAGTTGTTCATTAGTTGACGCTCTCCTATAGGATGAGCATGCAGACTTTAGTTGTTCATTAGTTGACTCTCTCCTATAGGATGAGCATGTAGACATTAGTTGTTCATTAGTTGACTCTCTCCTATAGGATGAGCATGCAGACATTGTTGTTCATTAGTTGACGCTCTCCTATAGGATGAGCATGCAGACATTAGTTGTTCATTAGTTGACGCTCTCCTATAGGATGAGCATGCAGACATTAGTTGTTCATTAGTTGACACTCTCCTATAGGATGAGCATGCAGACATTAGTTGTTCATTAGTTGACGGTCTCCTATAGGATGAGCATGCAGATATTAGTTGTTCATTAGTTGACTCCCTCCTATAGTATGAGCATGCAGACATTAGTTGTTCATTAGTTGACTCCCTCCTATAGTATGAGCATGCAGACATTAGTTGTTCATTAGTTGACTCTCTCCTATAGGATGAGCATGCAGACATTAGCTGTTCATTAGTTGACTCTCTCCTATAGGATGGGCAGGCAGACATTAGTTGTTCATTAGTTGACTCTCTCTTATAGGATGAGCATGCAGACATTAGTTGTTCATTAGTTGACTCTCTCCTATAGGATGAGCATGAAGACATTAGTTGTTCATTAGTTGATGCTCTCCTATAGGATGAGCATGCAGACATTAGTTGTTCATTAGTTGACTCTCTCCTATATGATGAGCATGCAGACATTAGTTGTTCATTAGTTGACTCTCTCCTATATGATGAGCATGCAGACAGTTGTTCATTAGTTGACTCTCTCCTATATGATGAGCATGCAGACATTAGTTGTTCATTAGTTGATGCTCTCCTATAGGATGAGCATGCAGACATTAGTTGTTCATTAGTTGATTCTCTCCTATAGGATGAGCATGCCGACATTAGTTGTTCATTAGTTGACTCTCTCCTATAGGATGAGCATGCAGACATTAGTTGTTCATTAGTTGACGCTCTCCTATAGGAAGAGCATGCAGACATTAGTTGACTCTCTCCTATAGGATGAGCATGCAGACATTAGTTGTTCATTAGTTGACGCTCTCCTATAGGATGAGCATGCAGACATTAGTTGTTCATTAGTTGACTCTCTCCTATGGGATGAGCATGCAGACATTAGTTGTTCATTAGTTGACTCTCCTAACCAAACACACTTCCAAAATCCATACATTTTGAAAAAAATTAATAAATAAATTAAACACAAACCCATATATTTTAATAAAGATTTCATCATAGGTAAAAATAATGAAAAATATATTTTCAGGAGCTTACTATTACAGCTGAGTCATCAGCGTGTGTTAAACTGACACTGTAACAGTAGGCAAAATTTCCCATTGTGCCGTGGACAATTTATTGAAATAAACTATTCATTCTAAACAAAATGAAAAAACACTCAGAGGACAACCCTATTTAATACCTCTTTCCAATATAATTCTGTGTCCCAAATAAACATTTGCCAATGGATGAATCCCTTTATGATGATACATGTCCTTAATAACTTTTTGTAGTTTATTACTAATGCCATAACATTCCAGTATCGTCTACAAGCTATCAAGACTAACTGAATCAAATACTTTTGATATATCGCATAATAGAAGGAAGCCCTCAGAAGGTTGAGTTTTAATATCCTCACTCACTTCGCTAATCAAGACTAGCATCTCTTTATTGCCTTTGCCTTTAATGCCAAAAATCCCTTCATGAAACTTTGAACAAAAACCCTTCTAAGTCTTTTACAGATGAGTTTACAAAAAAATTACAGTCTGAAACATAACTGGTCTCCAATTATCCAAATCAGTTTTATCTCTTTTTTTAAAGAAACTAAACACCTCCATCAAACATTTGACCATACTCTATCCCCATTTCCAACCATTCATTAAGAATTGCTACAAACATTACCTTTTGAGAATCTGATAACGATTTGTTAAAAACATAGTCAATTCCTTCTGGACCAGGAGATGTATTTGCATTAATTGATGTCAAAACAGAGTAGCTCAGTTAAAGATATTTTTTTTTTATTTAAGACGGCATTCTTAGGTTGTGATAATTTATCCACTTCCCACTGCCAAGATGGTAAGGGACTTCAGAAAAAGTAACATGAACACAATTTTCAGTGCAGATCATATCATCCACCTGAGAGGTAAGAATAAAACCATCTGTAGTCTTCAACCAAGACATCAAATAATCTCCCTCTTCATATGCTTACATAACAAAGGATGTCTCTTTCTCTTAGTACCTTGTACAATATACATTTGAGCATACAACAATATCGGAACTCTTTCCATAGTTAATGTGTCCAATAACTTACCCACGTGTGGTATAATCTTCTTACCCAGAAACACGTAACACCTGGTTAAATTGTTCCCTCACTACTGCATACTGTTGCTTTTAATATTCTGGGAACATTTCTCAAGGTGCAAATATTTTTTTGCAACTTTTTCTTTACAAGAACAGCATCAAAAGGTTCAATAATAGAATAAAATGTGACCAGCAATAAATGCTGAAATCATAAACTCTTCAAGGTAACATTATAGTTTTTCAAGTGAGAAGCCCAACCATTTAACTTTTTATACCAATGCTTTCTTGTAAACAATGGGAATTCATACCCATAGAAAAAAAGCTTTATGATCAGTAACAAGGACATCAAAATGTTGTGCTGAAAAGAAAGTAAGAGAGTCAGAATAAGCTTTAATTTCAGTAATTATTACTATTATTATTATTATTATTATTATTATTATTATTTATAAGTGGGACCTAAGGACGGTCCTGAAATCAACTGGCCATAGTGAAGAATGTTTTTAACAATTTGACATCATTTGGTTCCTTTGAAAAGTATAATCTTAAGTGACAGAGTCTGCAATAAGTATAACATGAGAATGCACTAAAACAAAAGTTTGAAGAAAAGTAGATAAATGCTCTCTCTTTTTCATATCAGTCAGGCATATATAACCACTGGATGATAAATAGCTACATTGAAGAAATATCATAAATCACATCTCTGCCAAGCCATGCTATAACTTCATCTAACATTTTAATGTGGGGCTTAAAATAATTAAAATACCAGAACAGACATCCTTCCCAAAGGACCAAATAATAGCTGTAGTCCCCAGAGCCTCAACCTGTTGAGTTTGAAATGTACAAAGACATCTAATATCTAAAAAACAAAGAATATCTACTGAAACATTGTGACAGAATTGTGATATTGTAATCCTCCTGTATTCATTAATAAAACTATTAACTTTGTTTTGACTCTTAATGTTATCATCCTTTCCCCTCCCTGACAGTTTTCTTAGCACTTTATTTTAATTTACATTTTTTTTTTATCTTTTACCTATCGAAGTGGACTTAGCATCAGCAGTGTCACTAGTTACCCCTTATAAGCCATCACTCCCTCCTTCATCCCCACCCCTTCTTCATCAACAGACCCTATAGAACGTTTAACATCATCATGTCTGTCTTCCACCTACAGTGTACCATTACTGTCAACTCTGGCATTTAATTCTGATAAAACTGCTTTATCCATGATATGTGATATCAACATAAATTCAGCTTCTTATATTCTTTTAACATCTGGGCAATTGAACCAAACATGCTCATAAAATTTATATTTTCTACATATCTTATGAGAATTATTTCCCCATGCCCTTCCACTTCACAAAGAATACACTTGCATTTATCAATATTTTGAATAAAGTGATTATATGCCCCCTCCAAGAAAACATGAATTTTTGTTGATTAGGATACATAAGCCCTAAAACCATCAATAGTAACAATGGTAGGAATGGGCTCAACGTTATCATTAACTACTTTCAGGATAGCCCAGACTTTCCAGGCCTCATTTCAAATATCTCCTTTATCAAAACCTGTTTTATTATCATATACCTCCTAGCAAAGCTTTTGAAAATACAACTTCACCTTAATGCCATCCATATTTGCTATTCTAAATTGAGCAAAAAGTCTCTTTTTATAAAACAGGTGGAATTCTTGAAAATAATAATGTGCCCATGGGGCACATAACTGCTTCTACAAAGTCAAGTTCACAAATGTTTCAGCACTGACTGCTATTTTAAATATTAAGTCACAAAAATGATCATTGTCCACATGAATAAGAGCACAGAAGTCTGAGACAGAAAAAACAAGTGGAACAAAGATAGTATCCAAATAACAAACCTATCAACAGGAATCCCTGCAAGTGAAATAATTTAACAGCAGGCTATGACGAGGCACACTGCACAGTCCTGAAAAATCATTTTGCAAAGATTATTTGACCTCTTTATATGTAACTCATGGCAGAAAAAGTCCAAACCACTGATAACATGGTGATTCTTATGAGTTTGAACAAATTGGGGATACAGTGTTATCTGACTCTTTATGCGTTTTCTTATTAACTTGTACAACAGTCTGTGCCTCCGAAGGCACATCATTTATTCTAACCATAATTTGGTTACAAGATGCTTCTGCACCATCAGGAGGGTCATTTACATTAATCAAAAGCTGAAGCTGATCTAATGGTAAGCCATTTTCCACTAGAACCATAACCAACTTCTACAGCCTTTTGCCGTATGCTCTCCTCTTTGATAATCATGTGACTATCCTAAGAGGTAAAGCCTGATGGAATAGGGGAAGTTCCCCGATGCCCTGGCCAAATTTTCCTCAGTAGTATAAATAGCATTTCCCATGAAAAGAGGTGACTAGCCTAGTGATACTAACCTGACCAACAAAAGAATAAATAAAAAAATCAAATTTTTACCAAAAAAGAATATACAACTACAACAATAGGTATTCCATAATGAAAAGACTATTGGTAAAGACCACTCAAACTAATCTATTAGGGAAAAAAATGTAGTTTTACTACAGATGTGATTTGTTCTCATTTGATGACTGTCAGCATGAATTTGCTGTTCTAGTCTGCACCACTAAATAATGGGCTGCATAATACTTGTGAAGCTGCACCAGAGAAGTAACTCCACATGTTGCTTTGTCCTTTCTCCACAGGCAAAAACAACCTTTGCATTATAATTATTATGTAGTGGAGGAGAATACTGCTTGTGCATTGCAATTATTATGTAGAAACAGATGCTTGGTCCCAGAGCCATGGGCTCAAGCTCAATGCCAAGAAATGTATAGTTATCCCCTTTGGGAAAAAACATGCACCTGTGAATTACCACACAGGTGGGAGTACACTAAACACTGAAAGTGTGATAAGAGACTTAGGGACACAGGTGGACAGTGGCCTCACCTTTGATAACCACATCGCCACAACAGTCAGGAAATCCTTCTATGTGGCACACCTCATCACTAAGGGCTTTTCATCCAGAAAAAAGGAGGTCATTGTCCCACTGTACTCATCCCTTATTAGACCCATTATAGAATACAATGTCCCGTTTGGTATGTACCTCTCAAGACATCTGCAACAACTATAAAGAGTGCAGAAATACATCACTAAAAGAATTACAGGCCTAAAGCAGATGCCCTATGTTGACTGTCTAAAAAAACTCCAGCTATACTCTGTCGCATATCGTCTACTCAAAGGTGATCTCTGCTTAACATACAAGGCCATGTCAAACCCAGAGCTGTTGGACATGCTACTCTTAAAGAAATCCCTATCCCTCAGAGGCACACACTCCAGGGATCTAAACTTTGTCATCACAATGAACAAAACATGCTGGAGGGATAGGTTCCTGACCCAGAGACTCCTCAGACTCTGGAATAGACTACCCATACATGTCAAGCAGAGCCCCTCTTTGGCCCTCTTCAAAAGGAACCTTGACAATTGGATAGGAGACAGAAAATTCACCCTGGGGATCACGTCAGTCACCCTGCTAGACAGAGGTCCAGGGAAGTAAATATTGTTGGAAGAAATAGCAAGGGAATTGTTATAGCTAGGCTTGTACAGGCCATAGGGCCGATAGCTTAGTACCAACCTATGAACCTATGGTGCAGGAGGATACTGCTTGTGCATTACAATTATGTGGTGGAGGAGGATACTGCTCATGCATTACAATTATTATGTGGTGGAAGAGGATACTGCTTGTGCATTACAATTATTATGGGGTAGAGGAGGATACTGTGTGTACGCTACAATTATTATGTGGTGGAGGAGGATACTGCTCGTGCGTTACAGTTATTATGTGCTGGAGGAGGACACTGCTTGTGTGTTACAATTATGTGGTGGAGGAGGATACTGCTTGTGCATTACAATTATTACATGGTGGAGGAGGATACTGCTTGTGCGTTACAATTACTATGTGTTGAGGAGGATACTGCTCGTGCGTTACAATTATGTGGTGGAGGAGGATACTGCTTGCGTGTTACAATTATGTGGTGGAGGAGGATACTGCTTGTGCATTACAATTATTAGATGGTGGAGGAGGATACTGCTTGTGCATTACAATTATTATGTGGTGGAGGAGGATACTGCTTGTGTGTTACAATTATTATGTGGTGGAGGAGGATACTGCTTGTGCATTACAATTATTATGTGGTGGAGGAGGATACTGCTCATGCATTATAATTATTATGTGGCATAGGAGGATATTGCTTGTGCGTGACAATTATGTGGTGGAGGAAGAGGATACTACTTGTGCTTTACAATTATTATGTGGTGGAGGAGGATACTGCTTATGTGTTACAACTATTATATGGTGGAGGAGGATACTGCTCGTGCATTACAATTATTATGTGGTGGAGGAGGATACTGCTAGTGCATTACAATTATTATGTGGTGGAGGAGGATACTGCTCATGTGTTATAATTATTATGTGGCATAGTAGGATACTGCTTGTGCGTGAAAATTATGCGGTGGATGAGGAGGATACTACTTGTGCTTTACAATTATTATGTGGTAGAGGAGGATACTGCTTGTGTGTTACAATTATTATATGGTGGACGAGGATACTGCTTGTGCATTACAATTATTATGTGGTGGAGGAGGATACTGCTCGTGCGTTACAATTATTATGTGGTGGAGGAGGATACTGCTTGTGCATTACAATTATTATGCGGTAGAGAAGGACACTGCTTGTGTGTTACAATTATTATGTGGTGGAGGAGGATACTGCTTGTGCATTAGAATTATTATGTGGTGGAGGAGGATACTGCTCATGTGTTATAATTATTATGTGGCATAGTAGGATACTGCTTGTGCGTGAAAATTATTATGCGGTGGATGAGGAGGATACTACTTGTGCTTTACAATTATTATGTGGTAGAGGAGGATACTGCTTGTGTGTTACAATTATTATATGGTGGATGAGGATACTACTTGTGCATTACAATTATTATGTGGTGGAGGAGCATACTGCTCGTGCGTTACAATTATTATGTGGTGGAGGAGGATACTGCTTGTGCATTACAATTATTATGCGGTAGAGAAGGACATTGCTTGTGTGTTACAATTATTATGTGGTGGAGGAGGATACTGCTTGTGCATTAGAATTATTATGTGGTGGAGGAGGATACTGCTTGTGCATTACAATTATTATGTGGTAGAGGAGGATACTGCTTGTGTGTTACAATTATTATGTGGTGGAGGAGGATACCGCTTGTGTGTTACAATTATTATGTGGTGGAGGAGGATACTGCTTGTGCGTGACAATTATTATGTGGTGGAAGAGGATACTGCTTGTGCATTACAATTATGTGCTGGGGGAGGATACTGCTTGTGCATTACAATTATTATGTGCTGGAGGAGGATACTGCTTGTGTGTTACAATTATTATGTAGTGGAGGAGGATACTGCTTGTGTGTTACAATTATTATATGGTGGAGGAGGATACTGCTTGTGCATTACAGTTATTATGTGGTGGAGGAGGATACTGCTTGTGCATTAGAATTATTATGTGGTGGAGGAGGATACTGCTTGTGTGTTAGAATTATGTGGTGGAGGAGGATACTGCTTGTGTGTTACAATTATTATGGGGTGGAGGAGGATACTGCTTGTGCATTACAATGATTATCTGCTGGAGGAGGATACAGCTTGTGTGTTACAATTATTATGTGGTTGAGGAGGATACTGCTAGTGCGTTACAATTATTATGTGGTGGAGGAGGATACTGCTTGTGCATTAGAATTATTATGTGGTGGAGGAGGATACTGCTCATGTGTTATAATTATTATGTGGTGGGGAGGATACTGCTTGTGCGTTACAATTATTATGGGGTGGAGGAGGATACTGCGAGTTTTACAATTATTATGTGGTGGAGGAGGATACTGCTTGTGTGCTACAATTATTATGTGGTGGAGGAGGATACTGCTAGTGCGTGACAATTATTATGTGGTAGAGGAGGATACTGCTCGTGCATTACTATTATTATGTGCTGGAGGAGGATACTGCTTGTGTGTTACAATTATTATGTGGTGGAGGAGGATACTGCTAGTGCGTTACAATTATTATGTGGTGGAGGAGGATACTGCTCATGTGTTATAATTATTATGTGGCATAGTAGGATACTGCTTGTGCGTGAAAAATATTATGCGGTGGATGAGGAGGATACTACTTGTGCTTTACAATTATTATGTGGTAGAGGAGGCTACTGCTTGTGTTACAATTATTATATGGTGGACGAGGATACTGCTTGTGCATTACAATTATTATGTGGTGGAGGAGGATACTGCTCATGCATTACAATTATTATGTGGTGGAGGAGGATACTGCTTGTGCATTACAATTATTATGCGGTAGAGAAGGACACTGCTTGTGTGTTACAATTATTATGTGGTGGAGGAGGATACTGCTTGTGCATTAGAATTATTATGTGGTGGAGGAGGATACTGCTCATGTGTTATAATTATTATGTGGCATAGTAGGATACTGCTTGTGCGTGAAAATTATTATGCGGTGGATGAGGAGGATACTACTTGTGCTTTACAATTATTATGTGGTAGAGGAGGATACTGCTTGTGTGTTACAATTATTATATGGTGGACAAGGATACTGCTTGTGCATTACAATTATTATGTGGTGGAGGAGGATACTGCTCGTGCGTTACAATTATTATGTGGTGGAGGAGGATACTGCTTGCGCATTACAATGATTATCTGCTGGAGGAGGATACAGCTTGTGTGTTACAATTATTATGTGGTGGAGGAGGATACTGCTAGTGCGTTACAATTATTACGTGGTGGAGGAGGATACTGCTCATGTGTTATAATTATTATGTGGCATAGTAGGATACAGCTTGTGCGTGACAATTATTATGCAGTGCATGAGGAGGATACTGCTTGTGTGTTACAATTATTATATGGTGGAGGAGGATACTGCTTGTGCATTAGAATTATTATGTGGTGGAGGAGGATACTGCTTGTGCATTACAATTATTATGCAGTAGAGAAGGACACTGCTTGTGTGTTACAATTATTATGTGGTGGAGGAGGATACTGCTTGTGCATTAGAATTATTATGTGGTGGAGGAGGATACTGCTTGTGCATTACAATTATTATGTGGTGGAGGAGGATACTGCTTGTGTGTTACAATTATTGTGTAGTGGAGGAGGATACTGCTTGTGTGTTACAATTATTATGTGGTGGAGGAGGATACTGCTTATGCGTGACAATTATTATGTGGTGGAAGAGGATACTGCTTGTGCATTAGAATTATTATGTGCTGGAGGAGGATACTGCTTGTGCATTACAATTATTATGTGGTGGAGGAGGATACTGCTCATGTGTTATAATTATTATGTGGCATAGGAGGATACTGCTTGTGCGTGACAATTATTATGTGGTGGAGGAGGATACTGCTTGTGTATTACAATTATTATGTGGTGGAGGAGGATACTGCTTGTGTGTTACAATTATTATGTGGTGGAGGAGGATACTGCTTGTGTGTTACACTTATTATGTGGTGGAGGAGGATACCGCTTGTGTGTTACAATTATTATGTGGTGGAGGAGGATACTGCTTGTGCATGACAATTAATATGTGGTGGAAGAGGATACTGCTTGTGCATTACAATTATTATGTGCTAGAGGAGGAT